>NC_056747.1:120542534-120615034 GCF_019279795.1 Protopterus annectens | reverse complement strand
CAAGAAACGAATCAGATAACCTCTTGTTGTGAGGAGACAATGTTAACCGCTGCACCACTGCCACACATACATGCACAAATATATATACTCACACATACACAATGCACACACGTGTGTGTGTATATATATATATATATATATATATATATATATATATATATATATATATATTAACACACTTTCAGTGCAGTGTTATAACATCATTTGCACATTTTGCCTTTCTTGCTGAAAGAGTAAATACATGAAAGATAGATATTTAAGTATTTCTTAATCTGTTCCAGTCTGAGAGAGTATCAAAACATTCATGGTGCTCTTGGCATTTTAGCAGTTTGTGACCCATAAGCCAATGAATGGTGACAAAATGCTGCAAGCTTTTATAGAAAGCAGAAAAGTTACCATCTTCAGAAAGAATGTAAGCACACCCATTGAATGGTATGTGTTCACTAGTTTTATGGTTAAGAATTAGTGGCAGAAAACATGTGACCTACTAGTATTCAAGAAATTTGACTGCTTTTAGATTATACAGAAATACTATGTCTCACATATATAGAGATTGTTTTCAAAAGTGGTACCTGAGGTACCTTTTTAAATACTACAAGACTCCTGATCCATAAGGATGATAGATGCTGTTTGGTTTACTTGTCTTTCCATGGGCTTGTGTTAGTATTTACTTTGAGCACAAGATTACCTGTCCACATATTTGTTCCTCTGTCTGAGCAGTCTAGACACATTTTCTAAACATTACTGGGTCTATTATTCCATTCAATATAAGGGTGAGCTAATGGTAGTCTGTATGCCACTATCATATACATACCCTTTTCAACTTTCAAAGTACATCGTCATCTTTTAACCCCTGAATTTTCCTTGTCAGTAAACTCTATTTTTTTCAGATGCGCTAGATAAATGCCGGAAACTATAAAACCGTGTGCTATATTTGATAAAAGAGAATATCGATACAATATGTAATTTTGCGATTACATCCTTGGAGTTGCTAAACATATCTTTAAGCAGCCCCTAAATGTTTCCAACTATTGTAAAAAAGAGTGTTTTTTATTTAGCTGGTTGTTCACTATGATTAATATTCCCAGAAAACTGTGTGGAGCTGATATGCCACCCACCATCCCTATGCAAAGGTAGAGCACCTGCCTCTAAGCCAACATTTCTTGGAACAGTCCAGGTGCACAGTGGATATGAAATGATAGACAAGCAGCATCTCCTGCGAGTCATAAACTCATAAACAATGATGTATGAGCCTCTTTCACAGTCACAGAATACATGTATCAACTGCAAGCTAGTTATACTTAAAAAAAAAAAAAACTTGATCAGATTATAAAGCTGATTGAGTGCATGGAGTGTCATGATTAAAGTCTGCAAATGCAAAAATGATTAGTTTATTCACCACATTTCTGACAAAACTTTTGTTACACACCCCTAAGCATTGCTAATATCTAGTCTCATGCTAGGGGTTAACAGTGTACAATGGAAGCCAGCGAAGTAAATAACCAGAAGGCAAAACATCTTTTAAAAGCTGTTAAAACTTCACTTTGCCATATTTGTAACAAAAAGTGTGGCAGAGCAAAGTGATGAATAGCTTTTAAAGCTTTTCTTCAGGAGGTCACTTCATTTATGTCAGCTGTCAGTTTGGCAGCAGTGAAAGTATTTTACGTGGTTTCAAAGGCTTTGAAAGCCAGTAAAACACCAGGCTCCCACACCCATTTTGTCTATAAATTGTAGTATATCGAGATGATAAAGCTCAATTCACTACGAAGAATGATAATCAAGTCACTGACCATAATCCTTTGTTGTTTATTCTCAACATGGATGCCAATATTCACTTCTCAGGTTTTGCTCTCCAGATGAATTTCTAGGCATCCATATCTCAAACATATAATAAGATGGTTATTATTAGAGACTCAGTAATAATCCTGAATATATTGCTCAGCATTACATATTTGAATAATATCTTTAGTATGTTACACATCAAAACCTATAAAAATGTAAATAATTTTACAGTGTCCATAAATGAACAGCTAGAATCACATGACATGCTATGTTAAAACTTGCTTTACACTGATAGCCATTCCTAGTACCCAATGTCTTAAGGTCACCACGTTAGTCACCACTACACTTATACCAAATTGCAACTAGGGCCAAAGTGGAATCTAAGGACATGACGGGAGAGCAACATCTGCTGTTTTTTTTCTCTTTTAGACCAGCCTTGGTTTCCCCCCCCCCCAGTTACATCAACAGACAAGCACAACACACACACACACACACACACACAAACACACACACACACACACACACACACACACACACACACACACACGCACATGCACACATGCACACCACATACACACACACACACACACACACACACACACACACACACACACACACACACACACACACACTTTACTGTAAAAGGAAATCTTTGCTGAAGTATTTATTACCCAGTACAATATGTAGGGTAATAGAATGAGTTTCTTGATGAATACCAGGAGAGGATAACTGCAGGGCTAAACTCTATCCTGACTAGTTATAAACTCAGCAGGTGACTAAATTAATAAACCCCCAGTTTACTGTGTTCACAATTCTTCAGACATGAATTCTGCACCCAAAGGTTGTGCTCTGGTACATTATCCATATATATATATATATATATATATATATATATATATATATATTTTTTTTTTTTTTTCATCAGTCAGTTTATATTTTCTATATTATAATCCAAAAGGATATTAGCACATGAAGGTTATGAAGTTACGAAGGTCATTCTTTCATACAGCGTGTAATTTCTTTTTTATTTTAAATTGTTGCTATTTTATTCATGTTAAGTCTCCCTTATGAAATTCAATGAATATTTCACTTCTATAAAATATCTTTGCCATACTGTAGAGCTCCGAAGTTCATTTTTACACGCCTTGTATATACAGAGCATGACATTCCCATACAAACGATAACAGAGATGATGCAGCCATGACGTAACAGTTATTCCAATACTGCATCTGCTATCGTATAAATGGAACATGATCCAGCCATGATGTAACAGTTATTCCAATACTGCATCTGCTATCGTATCAATGGAACATGATCCAGCCATGATGTAGCAGTTATTCCAATGCTGCATCTGCTATAGTATCAATGGAACATGATGCAGCCATGACGTAACAGTTATTCCAATGTTGCATCTGCTATCGTATCAATGGAACATGATCCAGCCATGACGTAACAGTTATTCCAATACTGCATCTGCTATGGTATCAATGGAACATGATCCAGCCATGACGTAACAGTTATTCCAATACTGCATCTGCTATGGTATCAATGGAACATGATGCAGCCATGACGTGACAGTTATTCCAATGCTGCATCTGCTATCGTATCAATAGAACATGATCCAGCCATGACGTAACAGTTATTCCAATACTGCATCTGCTATGGTATCAATGGAACATGATGCAGCCATGACGTGACAGTTATTCCAATGCTGCATCTGCTATCGTATCAATGGAACATGATGCAGCCGTGATGTAACAGTTAATCCAATGCTGCATCTGCTATGGTATCAATGGAACATGATGCAGCCATGACGTAACAGTTATTCCAATGCTGCATCTGCTATGGTATCAATGGAACATGATCCAGCCATGACGTAACAGTTATTCCAATACTGCATCTGCTATGGTATCAATGGAACATGATCCAGCCATGACATAACAGTTATTCCAATACTGCATCTGCTATGGTATCAATTGAACATGATGCAGCCATGACGTAACAGTTATTCCAATGCTACATCTGCTATCATATCAATGGAACATGATCCAGCCATGACGTAACAGTTATTCCGATGCTGCATCTGATATGGTATCAATGGAACATGATGCAGCCATGACGTAACAGTTATTCCAATGCTGCATCTGCTATGGTATCAATGGAACATGATGCAGCCATGATGTAACAGTTATTCCAGTGCTGCATATGTTATAGTATCAATGGAACATGATGCAGCCGTGACGTAACAGTTATTCCAATACTGCATCTGCTATGGTATCAATGGAACATGATTCAGCCATGACGTAACAGTTATTCCAATGCTGCATCTGCTATTGTATCAATGGAACATGATGCAGCCATGACGTAACAGTTATTCCAATACTGCATCTGCTATCGTATCAATGGAACATGATCCAGCCATGATGTAGCAGTTATTCCAATGCTGCATCTGCTATAGTATCAATGGAACATGATGCAGTCATGACATAACAGTTATTCCAATGCTGCATCTGCTATCGTATCAATGGAACATGATCCAGCCATGATGTAACAGTTATTCCAGTGCTGCATCTGCTATGGTATCAATGGAACATGATCCAGCCATGACGTAACAGTTATTCCAATGCTGCATCTGCTATGGTATCAATGGAACATGATGCAGCCATGACATAACAGTTATTCCAATGCTGCTTCTGCTATGGTATCAATGGAACATGATGCAGCCATGATGTAAAAGTTATTCCAATGCTGCATCTGCTATGTTATCAATGGAACATGATGCAGCCATGACATAACAGTTATTCCAATACTGCATCTGCTATGGTATCAATGGAACATGATGCAGCCATGACGTGACAGTTATTCCAATGCTGCATCTGCTATCGTATCAATGGAACATGATCCAGCCATGACGTAACAGTTATTCCAATGCTGCATCTGCTATGGTATCAATGGAACATGATCCAGCCATGACGTAACAGTTATTCCAATGCTGCATCTGCTATGGTATCAATGGAACATGATGCAGCCATGACGTAACAGTTATTCCAATGCTGCATCTGCAATCATATCAATAGAACATGATCCAGCCATGACGTAACAGTTATTCCAATGCTGCATCTGCTATGGTATCAATGGAACATGATGCAGCCGTGACGTAACAGTTATTCCAATGCTGCATCTGCTATGGTATCAATGGAACATGATGCAGCCATGATGTAACAGTTAATCCAATGCTGCATCTGCTATGGTATCAATGGAACATGAAGCAGCCATGACGTAACAGTTATTCCAATGCTGCATCTGCTATGGTATCAATGGAACATGATCCAGCCATGACGTAACAGTTATTCCAATACTGCATCTGCTATGGTATCAATGGAACATGATCCAGCCATGACATAACAGTTATTCCAATACTGCATCTGCTATGGTATCAATTGAACATGATGCAGCCATGACGTAACAGTTATTCCAATGCTACATCTGCTATCATATCAATGGAACATGATCCAGCCATGATGTAATAGTTATTCCAATGCTGCATCTGCTATGGTATCAATGGAACATGATGCAGCCATGACGTAACAGTTATTCCAATGCTGCATCTGCTATGGTATCAATGGAACATGATGCAGCCATGACGTAACAGTTATTCCAATGCTGCATCTGCTATGGTATCAATGGAACATGATGCAGCCGTGACATAACAGTTATTCCAATGCTGCATCTGCTATGGTATCACTGGAACATGATGCATCCATGACGTAACAGTTATTCCAATGCTGCATCTGCTATGGTATCAATGGAACATGATCCAGCCATGACGTAACAGTTATTCCAATACTGCATCTGCGATGGTATCAATGGAACATGATGCAGCCATGACATAACAGTTATTCCAATGCTGCATCTGCTATGGTATCAATGGAACATGATCCAGCCATGACATAACAGTTATTCCAATGCTGCATCTGCTATCGTATCAATGGAACATGATCCAGCCATGACGTAACAGTTATTCCAATACTGCATCTGCTATGGTATCAATGGAACATGATGCAGCCATGACGTAACAGTTATTCCAATGCTGCATCTGCTATGGTATCAATGGAACATGATGCAGCCATGACGTAACAGTTATTCCAATGCTGCATCTGCTATGGTATCAGTGGAACATCATGCAGCCGTGAAGTAACAGTTATTCCAATGCTGCATCTGCTATGGTATCAATGGAACATGATGCAGCCATGACGTAACAGTTATTCCAATGCTGCATCTGCTATGGTATCAATGGAACATGATGCAGCCATGACGTAACAGTTATTCCAATGCTGCATCTGCTATGGTATCAATGGAACATGATGCAGCCATGACGTAACAGTTATTCCAATACTGCATCTGCTATCGTATCAATGGAACATGATGCAGCCATGACGTAACAGTTATTCCAATACTGCATCTGCTATCGTATCAATGGAACATGATGCAGCCATGACGTAACAGTTATTCCAATACTGCATCTGCTATGGTATCAATGGAACATGATGCAGCCATGACGTAACAGTTATTCCAATGCTGCATCTGCTATCGTATCAATGGAACATGATGCAGCCATGACGTAACAGTTATTCCAATACTGCATCTGCTATCGTATCAATGGAACATGATGCAGCCATGACGTAACAGTTATTCCAATACTGCATCTGCTATCGTATCAATGGAACATGATCCAGCCATGACGTAACAGTTATTCCAATGCTGCATCTGCTATGGTATCAATGGAACAGTATATGAAGGAGTCCCGCATGAGAAGAATCAAGATTGTAGAGTTTTCTGTCTTTCTTCTTTCTTTCTTTATTTTGTTATTCAGCTAGCTGGCTTAGTGATTATTAACAAAACAAATTAATAAAACTGATGAAAATCAAGAAACACAGTGTAGAAAACACACCAAGACTAGCAAAAAATATAAACCAAATAAAATAGCAAACACGTGTCTAAACTTGCAGAACCAAGTAATTTATTATTGAGAGCTTACATCGTTCAAATGGTCAAGATTTCATCAGAATAACTAAAAAGGAAAGCTCCACGTCCTTAAATAATAGACAAACAGGATCATGTTATCAATTACTCGCTGATCTATGTACTCTATTTTGTTTAGTAACTAATCATTAAGATTTGGCTTCTTGTCAGCATGTAAAAAAATTGCCAATGAAATTCTTTGTATAACAAAAAACTAGACCAGTCACTCTCCTCTCACTCTATTGAACCGTCTCTAAAATAAGGAATAAAAGTTTATTAAACTTTGTACGTACTAATGCATGCTTAGGGAGAGCATTTTTTTCTCTCGTCCTAGTGGCAAAATTATACTGATATACATTGTTTCTAAGCCTAATCTTTGTTTTCCTTACATAAAATGCTGAGCAAAACAGATAAGTGGCTACATATATCACCTTCTTTGTATTGCAATCATAATGAGCTTTGTTATAAAAAAGAACATTTTGTGAAAGAATCCAACTGCATATATGTATATTTGCACATATACAAACACTGAAACTATACAAAACTACTAATTCAAATATATATATATATATATATATATATATATATATATATATATATATATATATACAAATACTGTACATATACAAAACAATGCTGATTTCAAGCACAGCATTTATACACTCCTAAATTCCTTTAAACATTAACAATAGTGCCCATATTTTCAACTCTTTTCTTAATATTAAAATCCCTATTCAATTGTATTTATTACTGCTTGGTAGTAACTTGATTAAAATTGTAGCTATCATTCTAAGTATTTTGGATTAAGCACTTGGGCTTCAGACCAGTTGTTTTACATTAGGAAGGTTTGTGGCCTGCACTGTGGTGGTAGGACAGGTAGCTTACATCCTTCTAAGTTGTGAACTGCTGATTGAGGGCTCAGTGTCTGTTATTCTAAAAGTGTATTAGTTCTGGTTTAAGCACTTGGGCTTCAGGCCAGTTATTTTACATTAAGAAGGTTCGTGGTCTGCACTGTTGTGGGAGGAGATGCTGGACTCTGCCCTTCTGAGTTGGGAATTTCTGGTTAAAGGCTTATAGTGCCTGTAAATTTGAACTGTTTCTTACTGAAATTGGTACACTTTGTTTGCTGTAGCATAGACTAGATCCAGGCCTGCTGAATCTAGCTTTGTTTGTATGCTTGTTGTTTGTTTGCTTGTTATTTCCCTGAAACACTAATTCCACCTAAAATGCAGCTTTTCAGCACTTCTGTGGATCCCTAGTGATATCTGCATTGCTTAATGTACTTATTTCCATGTTTCACTTGAAAGAAAGTTACTGTTTGTCGTTTTTGCATTTAAGTTACCTGTAATACATTGCATTTAAATTACCTGGCACTTGCTCAATAAAGCAATTATATAAGTCAGCACTAAAATATTAAAAGCACTACACCCTCACAAACTCCCCTTGAGTACCTCGTTCCCCATTGGCCCTTTTTTTCAATTATAAAGGAATTCCCAATACTATTCTAGCATGTCCAAAGGTCACTTGTCAATCTCCTCTCCGGTCCAGCTGGTGAATCTGGGAATCTTGAGGCAATGTTACAACTGCCTCATGTACACAGACAACCCTCTCCTCCTCCCAACAAATTTCAACACATGTGAGAGATACAACCATATAGCCATACTGGAAGCTAAGCTCTTTCAACTCAGTACTGGCGAAACCAGTCAGGAGGAGAAGGAAACCACACTCACTACAATTCCAGTCTCACATAGACCTACCACGACAGCAACCCAAACACATAAACACACAAAAACATACTTGGAGGCTCTAAATAAAAATCTGCCTAAGCAGCAGAGACCTCCAAAGCAGACACCCAAGCAACCGCTACCCCAAAACAAAACACGTGCAACACATAGCTCACAAAGCTAGTGTGCCGAACAGTCACAGCCCTTAAGGCTAAACAACACACCTGATACACTTGTAATAGGTGACTCTATCATCAGGCACACTGACGTCCCGCTCAACAGGCTGAACAAGGAGAAGGTCACGGTGAGCTGCCTGTCGGGTGCTAGGATCCGCCACATAACACAAGCACTCAGGTCACTCCAAGGCAAGTACAAATATGACTCAGTCATTGTCCATGCTAGTGTGAATGACCTGAGACGTACCACCCTGGACTACATGAAAAGAGACATAGAGGAGCTCAGGCCGGTATGACCCTGACCTTGAGTAGCATCTTACTCTCACCAAGAATGATGCCACAATATGAAGACAAGATGATCAATTTCAACAATTGGCTTAAGTATTGGTGTCATTCAAAGGGGATCCAATGCCTGTCAGCCTGGGATGACATGCTCGACAAGCTACGATGCTTCGCTAGGGACGGATTGCACCTGTCACCCTTGGGCTTTCGGATATTGACAAAGGCTCTTGCTACCCCCATAGTGCCTTTTTTAGGCAAGGCTCAAAAGACAAACCCACCTCCACAGGTATCACAAGGGATAAGAAACTACTCAACGCCAGAAGTCTAAACCTCAAGATGTACGCACTCGAAACTCTCCTTAGCATGGAGAACATCGATATCTGTGCAGTAACAGAAACCTGGTTCAAGGCTCCCAAGAGCACCCCAGCACTACCAGGTTATACCTCATACCATGCTTTTCGGCCCCAAACCTTGGACCAAACCACAAAAGGAGGGGGAGTATCAATATTCGCCAAAGATACCCATGCCTCCAGGTTGGTGGCACAGCACGAAGCATCAGAGACTATCCATGTGCAACTAACAGTGGGTAAAACTGCCTTCCAGTTTATAGCCTGCTACAGACCACCCTCCTGAACCCAGGAACCCCACTCGGCCTTCCTGAGAACACTGGAAAATATGAAGGTCTCTCCAAACACCATTATATTGGGCGACTTCAACTACCCAAACATAGACTGGGAGCATTACTCTAGCTCCAACACCCTAGCCCAAAGGTTTCTAGAATTTATAAACTCAAATGCTATGGAACAACTTGTTACCACTCCCACAAGAGGGGAAAACATACTAGACCTGATCATCACCAACATGGGGACTCTATGCTCCAGACCAGAAGCGCATCCATCACTGGTAAGATCAGACCATAAATAATCTCACTGGATATTCACATCCCGACTCCACCCCCTGCCCTGAAAACCACAGTGAAAAACTTCTCTAAAGCAAATTTCACACTCCTCAAAACCGAGGTGGAATCCTTCAAAGCCCCCAGGCCTGTGGAAAATACGGCCCAGACTGCAGAATCCTTTATAAACGCATTCTATGAACACCTTCAGGAATGCATGGATCATGCAATCCCACATAAAACCAAGACCCAATCCTCCAAAGGCAGACGTCCTGTCTGGTGGACCCCAGCCATAAACAAACTATACAATAGAAGGAGGAAGTTATTACATGATAGAGCAAAATCCCAAAAAGGGAAGGCATCTCTGATCAGTATTAGCAAAAAACTACGGGCACTCATAAAATCGTCTAAGGCCAGCTTCGAGAGAAAAATTGCACAGGACACTAAGGATAATCACAAGGCTTTCTTTAGTTATGTTAGGAACCTGGGTGGGAATTCCCAGATATGCTCAGAATTAGTCCAAAATGACAAAAAATACACCGAACCCACAGACATTGCCAACATCCTAGCTGACAGGTTCAGCGCACCCCCCCCCCCACCAAAAGGGCAAATATCTATCCCAGCAGAGTGCTGCTTCCCTGACATCTCAGATGTTCAGGTAAGAGCTGCCCTCTCCGAAGCAAAAAACACAGCATCAATGGGACCACATGGTGTCCCAGGCTGCGTCCTACATGAACTCCAAGAAGAGCTAAACCCAAACATAAAACTACTGTTCAATCTCAGCCTTACTCCAGGATATGTACCCAAAGAGTGGCGTACAGCAGCAGTGGTCCCTCTCCACAAAGGTGGTGCCTCAACAGATCCTGGAAACTATCGCCTCATAAACCTGACTAGCTTGGTCTGCAAAGCTATGGAAAGGATCATTATGGACCTCATAAATAAAGATATTGGGAACCTACAGACATTGGATCCTACCCAGTTTGGCTTTGTTAAGGGCAGATCCTGCCTCTTAAACCTGGTTGATTTCTTTGAAACAGTCACCAAGGCCATTGACTAGGGGAAGGTGGTCCACATAGCCTACCTGGAACTCGCAAAAGCCTTCGATACAATACCCCACTCTGACATTATAGATAAGCTCACCAGCTTAAATATAAACCCCTATGTCACTAGATGGGTTGCAAACTGGCTCAAGGACAGAACCCCCATGGTTAGAAATGCTGGAGCCATGTCAGACTCCAAACCAGTTACAAGTGCCATCCCACAAGGCTCAGTCCTGGAACCTCTTGTTCAGTATATAATTCTCAGAGGTACAGGCCAACATGGAAGGACTGTGGCTGACCAAGTTCGCAGACGACTGCAAACTGAGCACCATAATAGACTCTTCAGCTGACACAAGTATCCTCCAAAAGGGCCCCAGAAACAGACAACTGGTGCCAGAGCCATGGCCTCAAGCTAAACGCCAAAAGTGTATAGTCATCCCCTTTGGCAAAAAAGTGCCCACAAATTACCACATAGGTGGTAATCCATTAAGTACAGAAGTAATTAGGGACCTGGGGACACAAGTTGATAGCAATCTCTCATTTGACAACCACATGGCCAAAGTGGTTAGAAAAACATTTTATATAGCCCACCTAATCATGAAGGGATTCACATCTAGATCAGGGGAGGTCATCGTGCCTCTTTACTCATCCCTCATCAGGCCCATAATTGAGTACAATGCCCCTTTTGGGATGTACCTTACCAGACACCTGCAGCAACTGGAAAGACCCCAAAAGTACCTCACCAAGAGGATCAAAGGGCTCAAACAGATGCCATATGCTGCCCGGTTAAAGAAACTCCAGCTCTACTCAGTGGCATACCGCCTGCTCAGAGGCGATATGTGCCTGACTTATAAGGCCATGTCCAACCCGGAATTAATGGACATGCTGCACCACAGAAAAATCTAAATCCCATCGAGCTACGCGCTCGAGAGACTTGAACCTCAGCAATGAAATAAATAGGACATGCTGGAGGGACAGATTCATAACCCAGAGGCTCCCTTCACTCTGGAATAAAATCCCAGTCCAGGTTAGGCAGAGTCCCTCATTGACTCTCTTCAAGAGGAATCTTGATGAGTGGATGGGAGATCATAGGTTTACCCCGGGTATCACTTCTGTGTCACTGTTAGACAGAGGCATAGTATACTAACCTCGAAAAAGGACATAGCAAAATTAATTTAAAATGGGTGACAAAAGCCAAACACACTCTGGCTAGGCTTATAAATACCCTAGGGCAGATAGCCTAGTATGAACCTATGAACCTATGAACCCTTTAAGAACAAAAGTTCGCTGAGTGTCAGTTTGTCACTAATGCCATCAATGTATTGAAACAAACTTCCATACTTCCTAACAGCCTTCCTAATATATGTATTGTCCACTGAAAAAGTCAGACACATAACTTTCTGAAAGTTCTTATTTGGAGCCTCTTTCTTAACATGGATTTTCAATGGGTTATTTAAAATTGGACCAGTCCCCTTCCTGGTAACATCTGAAATAACTGATCTGCCCCAAAGCCTCCTAAAAGTAAGAATATTAGGTTTCAGCAAAAACAGGCCACTCATTCACCTTGTGCATACCTACCATGAAGGAAATGCATACTTACTATGACATCTCTTTCCACAGTGAGGTCTGAACAAAAACATACAACTTTCTTTACACTCACAAAAGCCCCTACAGTAAATGCCTTTATATCTAAGAACTACAGACATGCCAACCTCAACTTACTCGGTGATAAAATATCAAAATTCACTTATGATTACACCACCCCTAATCTTGATACAACAGCAAGCTTTGCTGTGGAACTTTATACCTACTTAGAAAAACTCATAGAGCTAGCAGTCCCTACCAGAACTAAGTATTATGGAAATTCAAAAATAAATCACCCTGGTGATCCACTACCACAAACAAACTAACTCCACAACAAAAGAAAGAAATTCCTTAATTTATATAGCAGATCCAAAACACCTCTTCTCAAACAAAATATCAAATTATTATTAAAAAAACTGAAAAAAAACTTATCAGGTCCCTTAAAGGAGCCTATGATCATAGGGTGATCTCTGAAGCCAAAAATTATTATAAATCCTACTTTAGCTTTGTTAGAAAACTAAGAAGCAATATCCAGCATTACCTGGAATGTATTCAAAATAACACCTAATATTCTGACCCAAGAGACTTTGCCAATATCATTGCACAAAAGTTCAATGTCAGTTTCACCCCAAGACTTCTAGCCAAAGCCCTGAAATGCCTGAATCCCTTACTCCAAAAATATCTTTATGGAATCATTTACTGAAAGTGTTAACAAAGGCCAAAAATACTTCCTCCACAGGACCTGGCAGTATACCTGGCTGTTTAATTAATAGGTTAAATATGCCTTTGCAGACCCACTCCTTAAACAGTTTAACTCGTTTAGTTACTGATTTTGCCCCAGTGAGTGGTACACTGTGGTAATGATGCCCTCCATAAGGTTTGCTTCATAACTGCCCCTGGTAATTACAGACCTATCTGTCTAACAAGCCTCATCTCCAAAGCCATTGAATGTATTATACCCTGCCTCATAAACTATAATATTAAGCATCTTAATAGACTGGACCCCCAAAAACTTGACTTTGTGAATGATAGGTCCAAGGTTACAGAGGCTAGAGACAGTGACCAAGCTGTACACAAAGCATATCTTCACCTAGCCAAGGCCTTCAATACCATTCCCTATGCTGTCATCATACAGAAGCTAAATGCTTTAAAAATGCTTTGTAGTAAAATGGATAGCAAACTGGTTGAAAGATAGAACCATGCAGTGCAAGCTGCATTTTCTTAATATAAAGTATAAATGTAACTAGTGGTGTCCCTCAAGTCTATGTGCTGGTTCCTGTCCTTGTTGGCCCTAGCTTCTGAGATCTACAAGCAGACAGCCAGGATCATTGGCTATCAAAGTTTGCAGATGACTGTAAACTGACAGAGCTGATGTTAAAACACCTTCTGATACCCACATTCTATGGAATTAATTCTCTCTGCTAAACTCTTTGTGTTTTGAAAAAGGGCTCAAACAAAACACTAATAGATGTGCTATCATTACTTTGGGAAGACAGCCTCCATTGTCATACTGTATAGATAGCACAACACTACAAAACAAAAAAGTAGTCATGGACCTAGGAACCTGTGTTGATGATTCTATCTCTTTTAACCGTCATATGACAAACCATCGTCAAGAAATTATTTAGCCCAGCTAATCACCAAATTCTCAGCTAAAGCATCTTCTGTGTGGAGACATGCATGAATGGGCATACCTTCATTGAAGGTTGTGCGTCAGAGCTGGCACGTAAAAATCTACTGCCAATCATTAGCGGACCGGAGTTCCACTGTGGCGACCCCTAACCGGGAAAAGCCGAAAGATACAACAACAATCACCAAAGGAATATCATCAATGTCTAAAGAGGTAATTACTCTCTTTTACACAGCATTGATCAGATCAAATATCAAGCATAATGCTTCATTCAGGATGTATCCCACTAAACATATCAAACAATTCAAAAGGCTCCAAAGTTCCTAAGCAAAAGATCACATACCTAAAGTCCCTGAGCTATCAAGAGAGGCCATAAGCTTTAATACCCTTATTCAAAATCTTATAGACTTTTTAAGGGAGATCTCTGTCTAATTTACTATGCTATTGCAGTCCTGGCATTTATCCATCTCTGTAAGTCCATTGACTGCACCAACACTAAAACCAAGGACCTAGGTCTTCAGAGGTAAATAAATCAAGTGGAGAGAAATGTTTAAAACCAAGCACAACATTAAATTCTGGAAAAACTTCCTTTACATGTCAGGCAGTGCAAATCACTATTGTTCTTCAAGTATACCTAGATGAGTGGATGGGTTTTCACAAGTTTACTCCTGGATTGACTGCTATGGCCTTCTTGGAGAAGGGAGGTGAAGCCTGAGGGGGGGGGGTGGCTTCTGGCAAGGTGTAAACAGTCATAAGACTCCATTGCACTGGAATATCTGTGAATCTATGAATGTGATGGGTTATGAATTGTCATGTCAGCACCTGTCATTGATCTTGCAGTAAAGGCTGTGGTCTTTGGCTCGAGTGAAAGGTAGACCACTGGTTCTGTAAAGGTGGAGGAGGTCAGTGATTGAAAGGCTGAACACAGCTCATCCCTCTGGTCTGTATACAGGACGGAGTAGAGGGAAAGGGTCATCCTGGAAATAGTATTGCGGCATTAGTAGGCACTTAGCCTTACAAGGACTGCAGGATCAGCAAACATATGGCTTGAGTTTTCCAAAACTTTCATCAGTACACAATGTAACATCCTAAATTGCCCAAAGGACATGTCAGGACGTGCAAATAAGTATCATCTTAGAAAGTAGTAGTACTAGTGATGAAGTTTGCCGTATGTACAGTAAAGAATAAACAAAATATTGTTATCCTTAAGTACAGACAGCTACCAGCCTCATACGACATTCTTAGCTCAAGTTTTTATCTAATAAAAAAGTTCATTGGCAAGTTTTCTTTCTTTGGGAATGTCACACATTAGGGACTCTAAGCCATCTGCCAGGAAATATAAATTAGTTACTGGAGCAGAATGAAGGTAAATGAAAAGTACCTGAAAATGTTCCTTTCTCTCCTTCCAGTCATTTGGTATTATGATATTATAAGATATTATGTAATAATGTACAGATATTGTTGCACCATACTGACTACATTTCTGCCATTGTCAGGAAGTCAGAAAATGTTTAAGTAAAATACTTAATGATCCGCAATACGCGTTAACATTTTATATCTTTTTTTTTTCATGTAAGGTAGACGCACAATCTGGAATTAATTTGTATTGAATTACGCAAGGCAAGCTTTAGTTTTAGTATTTGAAGATTTGTTTTAATAACATGGGAAACTTAGTGGAGTGTGATGAAAAAGTTACAGTTGCACAGACTGGGTAATGGTGCCAGAAATCAAAGACACTTAGTTACAGATTTCAAACTCTCTGGCCTTTGTTCCCTACAGTCATCTATTGGAAGCACTTTCCACCTCGTCTTTAGTATGTTTGTCCTGCATATTTTAAAACTCCAACTGCCAGAGCTAAAGCATTCCAAAAAAAGCAGTTGAAAAGTTCATCAGAGTGAAACAGTATTATGAAGCCAGAAAAGTTATTTATTCATGCAGGTAAGCATGCTGTTTCTGGTAAAATATCTTACCAGAGTTGGTTTTCCGCAAAATGCTCCCATTACTCCAAGCAACTTTGCTCACAATAAGAGAACAGGTACCATGAAAGAAAAGTTAAGCATATATAAAAGAGTACAACATAACTGTGGTCTCAGATACAGAAAGAGGGAATACAGTGGAAAAAAAGACAGAGAGCTATAAACTAGACACAAAACATGCCTCTGGTGCTTTAGACATTTTCTCCTAAAATAGCAAACAGAAAAAACACATATCCGAAAAATAACAGACAATCATGCATGCATATCTTTTAAAATATCCAGTTATATACCAGTACACATTCTTTGCAAAAATGCATTAGATATATCTAATGATATTGAGAATAACATGGCAAAATAAGAGAGCACTTATTTCAGTATTTTTAAACAGGCTGTTACTTAGGGGTATATGCAAATAATAAGGAAAACTGATCATACAACATTTCAAAAAAAAAACAAGGCAGGTCTTATGGCAAACAACAAAAGTATTATAAAACAGGATTGCAATATTTGTACACATTACGCAGAATACCTGATTTTTATGCATACAAATACATAAAAAACATAAGAAGATGTGGTGATAGTTGATTTAGAAAGCTCCTGAAAAGACTAAAAAACAACCAGCACTAAACGTAGTCTAATTATTCAAATAAATAAACTTCAGACAAGTTATACATAAGAGTGACAATTCATAAGAACAACAAATCATAAAACACTAGATGTAAAAGCATGCAGAGACGTTTTATAAATATATTGTGATGTCCCCACTCTAGGCCAGTAATCAAGGAGCCTGAATCCTCACCACTGACACTGGAGAGGGACGTTTACTTGGAATACAAAAGGATAAACTCAGTATTTCCATACGCAGACCTCTCTGCATCATGCACAGTTTCCCTTAAGAGCACACAGGGAACACAGTCAGCCCAGGGTCTGGATTTCACCTAATAAGGCTCCCCGCTAGCACAGCTATAGGTTTAAGTCTTCAGCTGAATATTCAAGCCAAATTCTCCAGCACACTCTCTGTGAAACCAGTGCTTCATGTCCCTGCTCCAAGTATCGAAGACACACACAGATGCACACACACACACACACACACACACACACACACACACATGCACACACACTGCAAGATTTGATTTTCACACACACACACATACATCCCTGGGAAAGGCTGGCACAGATTTACCCACTGTGCCCACTTCTGCCCAGAATATAAGGCAGTTATCAATGCCACCAGACACTAGAGAGCCAGGTACTTAAGGCTCTTGTAAGGGTACCCAATTGTACTGAGCGAAATTAATATTAATGCAAATGGTAATATTGACCAAGCAGCCAGGCTTCAGGAGTAGCCACAGTGTAATCAACGGATATAAGTACTCGCAAAGGTTAAAATATTCTGTAAAGGACCAATCACAAAAAGTTTAAATAAATTCAATAATAAATAATAAAAGAACATGAAAATATGAAATATCTGTTTACAGTAAACACCAGAGTTTTAGCCACAGGAAATATTATAAATAACACAGATGGAAAGATTGACACAGTTACAGCAAAACAACTTAAATATTCTCACTATATTTTCCTGACTGATCTAGATAATTACTGTTCCTACTTACTCAATAGAGTAAGGCAAGATGCAGTAGGGGAGGGATCCTTCTATGTCAGGTTCCAAGAAACAGACTGCCTTGAGACTTCTGTCTCACCTAATATTAAAACATTATTTCTGTGCAGAATAACATTACATACATCTTGTCATCTGACTTCTGGTTCCCATGCACCCCCCCATTGCTGGGAAACTGCCAGGATTAAGCACCTATATGTCAACAATACACACACAAGAGTATTGATCAGATCTGGTGCAGCTTCTGGAAATCGTAAAACAATTACAAACTTCTACTCCTCCTACAGAGACTAACAAACCATACTTCTTACAGACATTGTGTCTCTGGCTTCATTCAAAACTGTGAGATAACATCTTTATGGCCTAGGCCCAGTATTTTAATAGCTTACTATTATTTAAAGTTATCTGGAGCTGAGATTAACCTCTTCTTTTTCCTGTATCCTCTGTTAATATATATATATATATATATATATATATATATATATATATATATATATATATATATATATATAATTCAGTTACAATACAGTCAGGACCCACTGGTGGTACATTTTTAACCAAGCAACTTTCCAAATCCATTTTCAACACAAGCACCTATACAAATCAGTGTGATATTCAAATAGCATATAATTCTTTACTAAATTCTAGCTAGCTGTGCTGGCATATGTTGCACATCAACTGCCCTATCATTCCTGGTATAGCTGGCAATACCTCACATTGTCACATTTCTCCACCCTTTGAAGACAAGCTAGTTTTTTAAGTGACCCTTGAGAAAGGTTGCTTGAGAGGAATGAGCCTGTCTGGGAATACATTAATCCATTCCCTGTCTTGAGAGTCTATCTGCATTGGCATTGCTAACCCCACTACAGCACTGCATTGTCATATCATATGCCTGCAACCCTAGGCTCCACCTTAGCAACTTGCCATTTTGCTCACTGGCTTAATGTAGCCATGTTAAGGGATTCTGGTCTGTAACTACAGTGAATTTTCTTCCATATTTATAGGGTCAAAGTATATGCAGTGCCTATACTATGGCTAGACATTCTTTTTCTACTGCTCATAACATTCCTCCCTAGGTTGGAGTCTACAGCTGAGATATACCACTGGGTACTCTTCTCCCTCTGAGGAAACCTGGCTGAGTACAGCCCCCACCCCATAGTTCAAAGCATCCACATGTATAACAAATTATTTGCTATAATATGGACTGGTTAATGCAGGGGATCCTCCCAAAGCCCCTTTAATCTTATAGAATGCCTACTTGCAGGCTGGAGTCCACACTACCTTGTCTGGCCTGTTTTAACTCATCAGGTCTGTGAAGGGAGGAGCTATTGTACTATAATTGGGAATAAACTTTCCATAGTACCCTGCTGTCCCCAAGAATGCCCCTACCTGCTTTTTAGTAACAGGGGCAAGGAGATGCCTGAATGGCTTCCAATTTGGCAGGTTCTGGCCTGAATGTACCACTCCCCACTCTGTCAAAGTGGAAGCCATTCAGGTCATGTCTGAATGGCTTCCAATTTGGCAGGTTCTGGCCTGATTTTTACCACTCCCCACTCTGTGTCCCAGGTAGTTGACCTCTGCTATACCCACCTGACACTTACTGGGCTTAATGGTCAACCCTGCCCTTTGCAGTCTGCTCAGGACCTCCCTGACATACCGAAGGTGTTCATGCTAGGAATGGCTGCAAATGGCAATATCACCCAAGTAAGCAAGGGCATAATCTCCTGCTCCTGCTAGGATATGATCTACCAGCCTCTGGAATGTTGTTGGGGAATTTTTGATCCCAAAGGGCATCTCTGTGAACTCCTATAATCCAAAAGGAGTTGCAAAGGCTGACTTCTTTCTCTAGTGGTGGGAGTCATGGTCACCTGCCCGTAGCCCATGGTCAGACCAATATTGGTCAGATACTTAGCCCCACGCAGATGCTCTAAGGCTTCATCTGTCTTAGGCATGTGTGACTATTTAGTTTCTTGTAGTCCACACAGAACCTGGTGCTACCATCTTTCTTTGGTAACAGCACCAGTGGGGAGACCCAGCAACTACTGGGCTCCTGGATTACCCCTAGTTCCAAAATTTCCTGAATAGCCTCCCTCGGAGTCTGTCTGACTTGCTCAGGCACCCTGTAAGGGGCCTGCTTAATAGGCCTTTGGAGTCCTGTATCCAAGTGGTGCTGCAACAGGTGGGTGCACCCAGGTTTCCCAGTGAACATGCCCCCAAACTCCTGTAATACTGATCGGATTTCTCAAACACTGAAAATATTGTCAGTGAGACCAAAACGCTACCTCACTACCACTCACAACAAAATTGCCAACAGTAAACAGCAGTTATACACAGTTCCAACACCACATAGTATAAAAACTAGGTTTAATATCAAAAAGTTAAGCGCTTTCACCCGCACATAGCGAGCTTCATCAGAACAATTAGTGCAACAAAAAAAACATTTAAATACCAAATCTTGGTGCCAAAATGTCTTAAAGCTGTAGGCAATGGTCATTTTCTTTAACTAGTATAAAATGCAATAAAAGTATATATGTATAACTAAAATACATAAATAAACCAATCATTTATTATTGTGTTAACCAAACCATATGAATCAATTATTTCATAAATGTTGTTTATATGAAATATGTTATATATATAAAATATATTCTAAACATATGTAAACCTTCATATTAAATATTAAATAATTTACCTATCTAACTCTAAAATGGGTTTAACAGTTATAAATTAATTTAGTCCAGGTGGTGTCATGGCATCAGTTAATAGTTGCCACCAAAGCTCTCTATAAGCTAAAAAAGTTCTTAATATTACCACCTCTAGGATTCATAGTTACATTTTCTATTATGGCAAATTTAAAATAATGGTTGTCGCCCTGGCTCTTTATGTGTTTATAAAGTGCATTTTTAATATCCTTAGTTCTAATACTGTACAAATGTGAATAAATTATTTTTTTAAATTTTCTCTCGGTCTTTCCTATATAGTAGGATGGGCATGTCATGCACTTTGCAAGATAAACAAGCATATTAGTGTTACAATTGTCATTTTTAAAAATGATTTTAGTTTTATTAATATTATTCAAAATTAAATGTCTCTGTTCATTTATGGCATAACATTGATGGCATGCCCCACATTTGACAGTATGTCCAGGTTCCTTCTTCAAACATTTGTTGCCATGTTCAAGTAGTTTTTTTAAATTGCTACCCATTTTGTATACAAAAGAAGGCTTAGATCCTAGAATATCAGTTATTTCTTGATCTGTTAAGAATATGTGCCAGTTCCGATTCATAATACCTTTAATATAATTACTATGGGGACCAAATTCAATTATACACGCTCTGTTATAGGTATTATTATCATTTTTAGTTATAGAGACAATTTTATCTTCCATTTCAGAATTCTGTTTCATATTCAAGCCCAAAAGTGGTACATATTTCTTCCCCCATTCACTTATAGCATATGTATTAATGTCCAACATCATATCATGATCATAACCCCATTCTTTAAAAAAGATTATTAATATATTTTACCTCATCTAACATGTCAATATATTTTGATGTCATTCTAATAGCTCTAATACACTGTCCTTTGTAGATATTGTATTTAGGTTTTCTCGGATGGTTGCTATTAAATTCCAAATATGAGTTAGTGAACGTAACTTTTCTATGAATGTTGGATTTAAAACTATTCCCTTCACATGTAATAAGGGTATCTAAATAAGCTACTCCTATATTATTGTATTCAGTAGTAAATTTCAAATAGTCACTACTTCTGTTGAGATATTCTACGAAATCTAAAAAAGAATTTTGGTCCCCCTTCCATAAGATATAGATATTATCCAAAAATCGTGAATAATATTTTATGTTAACTATGTGTTCACTTTTAAAGATTTTTTCTTCCTCCCAATCTAACATCACTAAATTGGCATAGATGGGGGCACATGCTGCCCCCATAGCTACACCTTTAGTTTGCCTAAATATCTCTCCTTCATAGTAAATGAAATTATTTTCAAGTACTAAAGTCATTAATTCAGTAATAAGACTAATCCTGTCCCAACTCAATTTGGTGTATTTTCTAATACTATTAGTAGAAGCCTCAATTCATTGAGTTGGGGGTATACAAGTGAACAAGTCAACCACATCTATGGAAGTAAATAGTAGATCGTTATTGTCTAAATTTAATGGAAAGTTCTTTAAAAACTCCCATGAGTCTTTTACTAGATGTTTAATCTCAGCATAAATAGGTTTTAGTATGTTGCCTATAACAACTCCTATTGGAAAAGTCTTAGATTTGCTTCCTGATATTATTGGCTTAAATGGGGGATCTAATATATTCTTATGGACTTTGGGTATGCCCATTATAGTTGCCATAAATGGAAAATCAACTACCATAAACTTGTACAGTTCTTCTGTTATCTTCTGTTCTAACAAATATTCTTCTAAATACATATCAATTCTTCTGTATGCAATATGTGCCTCGTTCATAGAAGCCACTGTATAATTTCCTGAACTGTGCAATATTTTGTGTATTATGGCACTATAAGCTAAAGAGTCATATAACACAATCCCTCCATCCTTATCGGGTTTCATGACTCTTATATTGTTATTAGACCTTAATTCGTCCAAAATTCTAATTTCATCATTTGATAAGTTGTTCTTATACTTTTTCTTTTTAGTCTTGTTGTTAAACTGATAAATTTCCCTAGTGACCATTTTATCATACATCTGAACATTAACATTATTAACTGGTATAAAACTGCTTTTCTTTTTTAATGCATCTTGTTTGACTATATTAGGGTCTTTGTCTTTAAACATAAGTGCTAAATTTAACTTCCTAATATATTGTTTAAACTCACTTAAGCAATCTACTACATGCAATTGGGTAGTAGGTATGAATTTCATACCCATAGAAAGTAAACTGAAATGTGCTTTATCTAGATGTATGTCACTATAATTAAATATATTAAAATTTTTGTACTGGCATATTACCCCATTTTGTGTGATTGAATTCCCCTCAGCCTCATCTAAAACAGCTGTATTAATTTTATTAGGCAATATATTCTCTACCGTCTTAGTGGTAATTAATAATACTTCTTTTTCCATTTTCCTCCTTTTGTCCACTGAGTATAATTCCCTCTTTGGTGTGCCTGTTGAAATTTTTTTTCCTCTAATACTTGTGAATATTGCATGTTATCATTTGTATTATTAGTATCATACCCTTTTTCATACTTGTCCCTCCCCCATTTATACATATCAATTCTTTTATATTGTTCTATGTCCCTATATAATTTCTTATTTTTTCTATCAAAAGCCTTCTTGGCTCTAAATTCTGCCATCTCAAATTGCTTAAAATACAATTTTTCCCACTGGGGAAAGTTAAATCCTGTAATATTAATTCATTAATTTTCTCAACTTCACTAATTGTTTTGCATAACTTTATGTCATTATATTTAATCAATAATTTCATAAACTCTAATCCAAATGAATCAAATAATAAGTTAAAATTATGTTTCACTTCACTGGTAATGTCAATGCCCATA
The DNA here is from genome assembly GCF_019279795.1 of Protopterus annectens. Taxonomy (NCBI): domain Eukaryota; kingdom Metazoa; phylum Chordata; order Ceratodontiformes; family Protopteridae; genus Protopterus; species Protopterus annectens. The sequence continues at coordinate 120,591,769 of NC_056747.1, read as the reverse complement.
GGTAATTTAAAAAATCTCAGTCCCATAGGGACTATTTTCAAAGAAATACAATGCGCTAAATAGGCGTTGTCAAGTTTCACAGCATTAATCACATTCAGTTTTTTACCAAACATAAAAATAATGTCTTTCAAAGTTCCTTTAACCTTTGTTAAGTTGTCATTCATTTGCACTTCACCCAATTTGACAAAATTACAGTCCTTTCCAAAAAAATCTTTCAAAGCACATTCCTTTTTACGCTCATATGCATTAATTGATTTATTGTGTTCTTTACTAGATTTGGGTACAGTACCTTTATCGCTATTGCTGCTAGCAAAAGCTTGTGCATATGTCCGTACAGGCTGAATGTACTTGGGTCTTGCACCAGTTCTTTTGGCTTCTTCCGTTAAATTGTCAAAAGAAAAATCGAAAGTAAAATCCGTAATTTCTGCTCTGTTGTTGTCCAAATGATCAGCAAGACCAGGTAGGTCTATGCCTTGAATATGCTCAGCCCTGTGTATCTGACCATTAGCGATTTCCGGAGAAGACGTAACTAATAACTCGTCAGTTCCTTTCATAATAGAAATGTGTTTAACAGTGCCTGTTCCCTTTGGTGTGCCATCCGTGTTTAATCTTAAGGAGTTGTTGTGGCCAGCTGCAGATCTTGCCGGTTCACTATCAAACATCTCTCCTTTAGTTGTAAATCTGCTAAACAGTTCCAGTAGTTTGGATACCTCTCCTTGTAACGATGATACTTCTGCCCAAAGGTCAGATAATTAATTATTATATATGGGTGAGGCTGCTCCTGACAAGTTGCGAGTGGAATCCATAATTCAACCACTGAAACAAGCGTTCGGACCAATAATTGAAAATATTGTCAGCGAGACCAAAACGCTACCTCGCTACCACTCACAACAAAATTGCCAACAGCAAACAGCAATTATACACAGTTCCAACACCACGTAGTATAAAAACCAGGTTTAATATCAAAAAGTTAAGCGCTTTCACCCGCACATAGCGAGCTTCATCAGAACAATTAGTGCAACAAAAAAACATTTAAATACCAAATCTTGGTGCCAAAATGTCTTAAAGCTGTAGGCAATGGTCATTTTCATTAACTATTATAAAATGCAATAAAAGTATATATGTATAACTAAAATACATAAATAAACCAATCCATTATTATTGTGTTGATTTAAATAGTCCCTATGGGACTGTGATTTTTTAAATTACCTATGGGCATTGACATTACCAGTGAAGTGAAACATGATTTTAACTTATTATTTGATTCATTTGGATTAGAGTTTATGAAATTATTGATTAAATATAACGACATAAAGTTATGCAAAACAATTAGTGAAGTTGAGAAAATTAATGAATTAATATTACAGGATTTAGCTTTCCCCCAGTGGGAAAAATTGTATTTTAAGCAATTTGAGACGGCAGAATTTAGAGCCAAGAAGGCTTTTGATAGAAAAAATAAGAAATTATATAGGGACATAGAACAATATAAAAGAATTGATATGTATAAATGGGGGAGGGACAAGTATGAAAAAGGGTATGATACTAATAATACAAATGATAACATGCAATATTCACAAGTATTAGAGGAAAAAAATTTCATCAGGCACACCAAAGAGGGAATTATACTCAGTGGACAAAAGGAGGAAAATGGAAAAAGAAGTATTATTAATTACCACTAAGACGGTAGAGAATATATTGCCTGATAAAATTAATACAGCTGTTTTAGATGAGGCTGAGGGGGATTCAATCACACAAAATGGGGTAATATGCCAGTACAAAAATTTTAATATATTTAATTATAGTGACATACATCTAGATAAAGCACATTTCAGCTTACTTTCTAAGGGTATGAAATTCATACCTACTACCCAATTTCATGTAGTAGATTGCTTAAGTGAGTTTAAACAATATATTAGGAAGTTAAATTTAGCACTTATGTTTAAAGACAAAGACCCTAATATAGTCAAACAAGATACATTAAAAAAGAAAAGCAGTTTTATACCAGTTAATAACGTTAATGTTCAGATGTATGATAAAATGGTCACTAGGGAAATTTATCAGTTTAACAACAAGACTAAAAAGAAAAAGTATAAGAACAACTTATCAAATGATGAAATTAGAATTTTGGATGAATTAAGGTCTAATAACAATATAAGAGTCATGAAACCCGATAAGGGTGGAGGGATTGTGTTATATGACTCTTTAGCTTATAGTGCCATAATACACAAAATATTGCACAGTTCAGGAAATTATACAGTGGCCTCTATGAACGAGGCACATATTGCATACAGAAGAATTGATATGTATTTAGAAGAATATTTGTTAGAACAGAGGATAACGGAAGAACTGTACAAGTTTATGGTAGTTGATTTTCCATTTATGGCAACTATAGTGGGCATACCCAAAGTCCATAAGAATATATTAGATCCCCATTTAGGCCAATAATATCGGGAAGTAAATCTAAGACTTTTCCAATAGGAGTTGTTATAGACAACATACTAAAACCTATTTATGCTGAGATTAAACATCTAGTAAAAGACTCATGGTAGTTTTTAAAGAACTTTCCATTAAATTTAGACAATAAAGATCTACTATTTACTTCCATAGATGTGGTTGACTTGTTCACTTGTATACCCCCAACTCAAGGAATTGAGGCTTCTACTAATAGTATTAGAAAATACACCAAATTGAGTTGGGACAGGATTAGTCTTATTACTGAATTAATGACTTTAGTACTTGAAAATAATTTCATTTACTATGAAGGAGAGATATTTAGGCAAACTAAAGGTGTAGCTATGGGGGCAGCATGTGCCCCCATCTATGCCAATTTAGTGATGTTAGATTGGGAGGAAGAAAAAATCTTTAAAAGTGAACACATAGTTAACATAAAATATTATTCACGATTTTTGGATGATATCTATATCTTATGGAAGGGGGACCAAAATTCTTTTTTAGATTTCGTAGAATATCTCAACAGAAGTAGTGACTATTTGAAATTTACTACTGAATACAATAATATAGGAGTAGCTTATTTAGATACCCTTATTACATGTGAAGGGAATAGTTTTAAATCCAACATTCATAGAAAAGTTACGTTCACTAACTCATATTTGGATTTTAATAGCAACCATCCGAGAAAACTTAAATACAATATCTACAAAGGACAGTGTATTAGAGCTATTAGAATGACATCAAAATATATTGACATGTTAGATGAGGTAAAATATATTAATAATCTTTTTAAAGAACGGGGTTATGATCATGATATGATGTTGGACATTAATACATATGTTATAAGTGAATGGGGGAAATAATATGTACCACTTTTGGGCTTGAATATGAAACAGAATTCTGAAATGGAAGATAAAATTGTCTCTGTAACTAAAAATGATAATAATACCTATGACAGAGTGTGTATAATTGAATTTGGTCCCCAAAGTAATTATATTAAAGGTATTATGAATCGGAACTGGCACATATTCTTAACAGATCAAGAAATAACTGATATTCTAGGATCTAAACCTTCTTTTGTATACAAAATGGGTAGCAATTTAAAAAAACTACTTAAACATGGCAACAAATGTTTGAAGAAGGAACCTGGACATACTGTCAAATGTGGGGCATGCCACCAATGTTATGCCATAAATGAACAGAGACATTTAATGTTGAATAATATTAATAAAACTAAAATCATTTTTAAAAATGGCAATTGTAACTACTAATATGCTTGTTTATCTTGCAAAGTGCATCACATGCCCATCCTACTATATAGGAAAGACCGAGAGAAAATTAAAAAAAAATAATTTATTCACATTTGTACAGTATTAGAACTAAGGATATTAAAAATGCACTTTATAAATACATAAAGAGCCAGGGCGACGATCATTACTTTAATTTTGCCATAATAGAAAATGTAACTATAAATCCTAGAGGTGGTAATATTAAGAACTTTTTAGCTTATAGAGAGCTTTGGTGGCAACTATTAGCTGATGCCATGACACCACCCGGACTAAATGAATGTATAACTGTTAAACCCATTTTAGAGTTAGATAGGTAAAGTATTTAATATTTAATATGAAGGTTTACATATGTTTAGAATATATTTTATATATATAACATATTTCATATAAACAACATTTATGAAATAATTGATTCATATGGTTTGGTTAACACAATAATAATGGATTGGTTTATTTATGTATTTTAGTTATACATATATACTTTTATTGCATTTTATAATAGTTAATGAAAATGACCATTGCCTACGGCTTTAAGACATTTTGGTGCCAAGATTTGGTATTTAAATGGTTTTTTTGTTGCACTAATTGTTCTGATGAAGCTCGCTATGTGCGGGTGAAAGCGCTTAACTTTTTGATATTAAACCTGGTTTTTATACTACGTGGTGTTGGAACTGTGTATAATTGCTGTTTGCTGTTGGCAATTTTGCTGCAAGTGGTAGCAAGGTAGCGTTTTGGTCTCGCTGACAATATTTTCAATTTTTGGTCCGAATGCTCATTTCTCAAACATGGGTGAGATTTCTGTCTCACCTAATATTAAATATTAATATTAAAAGGGTTCCTATTACATTGTTGAAACTATAAAACTTTGAACACTACAAGATCGAACTTGTATGTTTGAAGTTTTGTAATTGTGAACAACGAAAAAAAAAAAACAACAAACAAAAAGTAACTGTTGTAAAGGGAAATCTTTCCTTTTCACACTGTATTGAGATCTCAGAGTTGGTATATTTAAAGAGCGGGAGGTTGCAAGACTTTTTTTTTTTTACGTAATCGAAGTTTTGAAACTTCGAACATAAGGTTTCGACCTTATGGTGTTCGGAGTTTCTGAACTTCGATAATGTAATAGGAACTCTATTAAAACATTATTTCTGTACATAATAACATCACATACATCTGGTCATCTGACTTCTGGTTCCCATGCAAACCACCCCCATTACTAGAAACCACCAGGATTTAGCACCTACATGTCAAAAATACACACAAAAGAGTATTGCTCAGATCTGGTGCAGCTTCTAAAAGTCATAAAACAATTAGAAACTTCTTCTCCTCCTACAGAGACTAACAAACCATGGTTCTTACATACATTACATCTCTGCTTTCATTCAAAACTGTGAGATAGCATCTTAATGGCCTAGACTCAGTAATTTAATTTCTTAATATACTCCAAAGTTAGCCGGAGCTGAGATTAACCTCTTCTTTTTCCAATATCCTCTGTTAACACACACACACACACACACACACACACACACACACACACACATATATATATATATATATATATATATAATCCCTCTGCCATCTGTTTGATTTCTATTTCTTACAGTAATATAATGTTAATACAGGACTAAAAGTTTGCATTATTTGCCACTATACCCATCAGACTAACAGATACACAGTGGTTTTGTACTTCCCTAGAGTCTACAGCACCAATCACAATAAAAATGCAAACTGAGTATGTACCAGTGTTGCAATCACTATCGCCAAATATGATCTGTTTATGTGCTTTCAGATTATTGTTTTCATTGTAATTTACATGAATTTTTTATGTAAATTGAAAAGTATATATTACTTGTTTCTTATATGTATAACTTAGATGTGACACAGCTCTGTCAAAGGCAAAAGCGATCATCTTTATTTTTCACTTAATAAACCATGGGTTAAACTAGCAGTACTGACTGGAATCCTGTTTTCTTGTTTTTAGAAGAATACAAGGAGATCTTTAACACAGATTTTACATCATATTTGTAACAACAGTCTATTTTAACACATCATATAGATTCATAGGTTCATAGGTAGGTACTAGGCTACCTGCCCAAAGGCATTTATAAGCCTAGTCAGAATGTGTTGGCTTTCACCACCCCCTTAGATTAGTTCCCTGTGCCTCTGTCCAGCAGATCCACTGAAGTGATCCCCAGGGTAAACTTTCTGTTTCCCATCCACTCGTCAAGGTTTCTCTTGAAGAGTGTTAGCAAGGAGCTCTGCCTAATGTAGACTGGAATCTTGTTCCAAAGCATGGGAAGTCTCTGGGACAGGAATCTATCCTTCCAGCACATCCTAGTTATTATTGTGGTAAAGTTTAGATCCCTAGTGTGTGTGTGGCTCGAAGGGATATGGTTTTCTTTAGGTGGAGCATGTCCATCAATTCTGGGTTGGACATGGCCTTGTATGTCAGGCAGAGGTCACCTCTGAGTAGGCAATATCCAACCGAGTACAGCTGGATTTTCTTCAGTCGAGCTGCATAGGGCATCTATTTGAGGCCAGTGATCCTCTTGGTGAGGTACTTCTGTGGTCTTTCCAGCTGTTGCAGGTGTCTTGTAAGGTACATCCCAAATGGGGCATTGTACTCTATGATGGGTCTGATGAGTGATGAGTAGAAGGGCACAATGACCTCTTTTGATCTGGATGCAAACCCTTTTGTGATTAGGTGGGCCACATAGAAGGATTTTCTAATCACTTTGGCAATGTGATTATCAAAGGAGAGATTACTATCTACTTGGGTCCCCACATCCCTTATTGCATCTTCCATACTTAGGGGACTACCACCTATGTGGTAGTTTGTGGGTACTTTGTTTTTTCCAAAGTGAATGAATATGTACTTTTTGGCATTTAGTTTGAGGACATGATTTTGACACCAGGTGTCCGTCTCAGTGTGACCCTTTTGGAGGATGTCTGTGTCAGCCAAGAGAGTCAATTATAGCCCCTATTTTGCAGTCATCTGCGAACTTGGTCAGCCATAGTCCTCCTGTGCTTGCCTGTACCTCTTATATGTATACTTATATGCCAAACAGGAGGGGTCCTAGGACTGAACCCTGGGGAATGCCACTTGTAACTGGTTTAGAGTTAGACCTAGCTCCTGCAACTCGCACTGTGTGGCTTCTGTCCATGAGCCAGTTGGCAACCCATCTTGTGATGGAGGGGTTTATGTTCAGGCTGGTGAGTTTGTCTATAATACCAGAATGGGGAATGATGTCGAAGGCCTTTGCAAGGTCTAGGTAGGCTGTGTGTACCACCTTTCCCTCATCTATAGCCTTGGTAACTGTCTCAAAGAAGTCTACCAGGTTTAGGAGGCATGATCTGCCCTTAACAAAGCCAAACTGGGTAGGGTCCAATGTTTGAAGGTTTCCAATGTCTGTGTTAATGAGTATCATGATGATGTGCTCCATAGCCTTGCAGACCAAGCTAGTCAGGCTTATAGGGCTGCTGTTGTTCCTATACAACCATTTTTTCATTTGATGTATATATATATATATATATATATATATATATATATATATATATATATATATATATATATATATATATATATATATATATATATATATATATATATATATATATATATATATATATATATATATATATATATATATATATATATATATATATATATATATATATATATATATATATATATATATATATATATATATATATATATATATATATATATATATATATATATATATACATATATATAATATAAATAATTGGGAGTGCTTGCCTGCCACATTGGAAGGGGTGCAGGAGGGGGTTGCCTCCCTGCAAAAAAACACTTAAGTTGTATGGTGTTTTTGGGAGGTGCTGGGTTTTAGCACTTTGGATTGCCAGGGTTTTGCTGTTTTTTTTAAACATTTTGTATTGATTTTCATGAAATAAAATAATACAAGAAATATGATATATAAATATGCACAATATATTTCTTAAAAACATCATAACATGGAACAGTAACTATTTACAATGTCCACAACAGATATAATGTCATTGTTGCGATTATATTTTATGTAGTAGTTTTTCAAGCTTCACCCAAGTTCATTTTTTTATGTGTTATCTTAGCAGTTCTTTCTGAAATAGTTTGCAACTCCCTACTACATACAAGTTTAGCTAATAGTAAAAAATATGTACATGATAGGATTTTTTTACACTTCCAATTTGACGTAATGATTTTTCTTGCAATTGCAAGCAAGGACCAAAGAAGGTGCACCTGTATTTTGGGGATATGTGTTGGTATTGGTGCATTAAATAGTAATAATTAGTCAGATACTTCACACTTGTCCGACAACAATGCTTTTATGAAATTTCTGAACTCTATCCAGATTGGAGTTACTATTTTACATGTAAGAAACATGTATACCCAATCTGCACAAAGTATTTCCTCACATCTCCAACATTTATTAAGATTATTTTTTTATATCAAGTCCATCTTTTGTGGGGTAATAAAGCTCCTATGGATGTATTTTCAACTGAAGATTTTCCAAGAAGGGGGATGAAGTTGTGCTACTAACTGATTTAAGTACTAATTCTTTATCACTATCTGAAAAATGGATTTGTTTATTCTCTCTGTGAAATTCCATAAGGAGTCCTCTAGGATTTGCATATTGGTTCTTAAAGATTTATATATACTTGACAATGATAGAATATTATTAACGTGCAAAGTGTTTATTTCACAAAGAAGAGAAAGTATTTTAGGTAAAGGTGTTGTGCTGGTGATATGACATATTTTGGATTCATTAACTTGTATTCTCTAAATATTTGTATGTTCAACCAGTTGTTGTTCTTTATGAAAAAGAAAAAACTGTTGTAATTTTGGAGCTTTTCTCCTCGGGTCTCCACTGCAAATGGGCCACTAGCCTAGTTGGACCAACACAATTAACAAATGTCAATAAATAAATAAATGTTATACCTGGCCATAAAAGAACATGGTTTGTGGATATTATTATTGCAGAGAAACTGGTGCCAAAAAATTAAGCCATTATCTTCCATTATTTTTATTTTACATACGTTGAAAGAGTCCAGACATGTCTTCGTGTATGCTATGGGAAATATTAAAAATATTACGCTTTTTGTTATATGATTTTTGTTTGTTATCTTTTTTTAAATTATCTAATATATAATTAGTGGAAAGATAATTTTTTGTATTCTTATTGGTATGTTCTTTGACAAGGAATATTTGTTTATTTTTTTATTTTTTGAGAACATATTATTGTCAATATTTGTGTCTATGTCAGATAATAAGATACTTACATGGAGATTTTTCCAATTAGAGCTATATTTGCAGTTTAACCATTGGCTCATCACATTAAGTATGGTTGATTCTGCATAAAGTTCTAAATTTGGGAATGCTCTTCCCCCATCTTTCCAGCTTCTGCAGTGCCAAGCATGGCTGATTCTTGGCTTTTGAGGAAACCATAGGAAATCTATTAACATAGAATTTAGTTGCTTCATTAACTTTTTGGATGGGGAGACAATTAAAGTTTAGAAGTAAAACAAAATTTTAGGTAATATGATCATTTTTATTAATGACAGTCTTTCTTCTATCATGAAATACATTTTATTCCATCTATTTAAAATCCCTTAACTGTGGATAATAGGTATTTGTAATTTGTTTTTAAAGTATTAAGGACTTAATGGTGTCATTTGCCCAGTTAAATATGTTGTGTTTTCTTAGTAAAGTGTTTACTTTATAATTTATTAATAATGTTTCTGTTTTGGTGTGATTAAAGCTTAGGCCTGAAACCTCTTCAAAAACTTGCAGGGATTTTGTTATATGATCTATAGAGGAATCTATATTTCCAATTCTTAGCATGACATCATCTGCAAAAAGTTGTATTTTATAAATAGGTTCATAGGTTCATAGGTAGGTACTAGGCTATTGGCCCTAGGGCCTATATAAGCCTATCCAAAAGGTACCCTGGCTTTCGCCACCCAAGAAAATTATTTTCCTGTGCTACTGTCGAGCAGAGCAGCAGAAGTGATCCCCAGGGTGAATTTCCTATCTCCTATCCTATCATCAAGATTTTTCTTGAAGAGTGATAATGAGGAGCTTTGTTTGATATAGATAGGTAGTTTGTTCCAGAGTATGGGAAGTCTCTGGGACAGGAATCTATCCCTCCAACATGTTCTGTTTATTGTGGTGACAAGGTTTAGGTCCCTAGAGCATGTAGCTTGGAGGGATTGGGATTTCTTTAAGTGGAGCATGTCCAAAAGCTCTGGGTTTGACATAGCTTTGTGTGTTAGGCAGAGATCGCCTCTGAGTAGGCGATATATGATGGAGTAAAGCTGCAGTTTTTTTAGACGGTCTGCGTAGGGCATCTGTTTGAGGTCAGTAATCTTCTTTGTGAGGTATTTCTGCGGCCTTTCCAGTTGTTGTAGATATCGTGTGAAGTACATACCAAAAGGGGCATTGTACTCTATAATGGGTCTAATGAGTGACGAGTAGAGGGGGAACAATTACCTCTTTTTTCCAGGATGAGAAACCTTTTGTGATGAGGTGTGCCATGAAGAAGGATTTTCTGACTACTGTGGCGATGTGATTATCAAAGGAGAGACTACTGTCCACCTGTGTCCCAAGGTTTCTTATCACACTTTCGGTGTTAAGTAGACTACTGCCTATGTTGTAGCTCATGGGTGCAGAGTTTTTACTAAATGGGATGACAATGCACTTTCTGGCATTGAGCTTGAGGCCATGGCTTTGACACCAGGCATCTGTCTCAATGAGGCCCTTTTGTAGGATGTCCACATCTTTTGGAGTTTTGATTATGGCTCCTAGTTTGCAGTCATCTGTGATCTTCATTAGCCAAAGACCTTCTGTGTTAGCCTATACTTCAGAAAAGTAGATACCAAACAGGAGAGGACCCAGGACTGACCCCTGTGGTACTCCACTTGTCACTGGTCTGAAGTTGGATTTGGAGTCTGCTACTTTCACAGTGTGGGTTCAGTCAGTGAGCCAATTGGCAACCCATCTTGTGATATAGGGATTTATACCTAGATTAGTGAGTTTATCTATAATTCCAGAGTGGGGGATGGTATTGAAAGCCTTGGCAAGAACTACCTTACCCTCATCTATGGCTTTGGTGACTACTTCAAAGAAGTCTATCAGGTTTAGGAGACATGATCTGCCTTTTACAAACCCAAACTGGGTGGGGTCCAGAGTTTGGAGATTACCAATGTCATTGTTTATAAGTTCCATGATGATACGTTCCATAGCCTTGCAGACCAGGCTCATCAGGCTAATGGGGCAGTAGTTTCTGGGGTCTGTGGTGGCTCCCCTTTGTGGAGTGAGATAACAGTCACTGTGCGCCATTCAGTGGGCACATAGCCTGAGGTGAGGCTATGATTGAACATGGTACTTAGGTGGGGTGCCAGTTCGTTCTGTGGTTCATGTAGAATGCAGCCTGGGATGTTGTCAGGTCCCATGGAAGCTGTGTTCTTGGCTTTGGAGAGTAAGTTTTTTACCTGTGCAGCCGTGATTACAGGAACTTTGCATTCTTCCAGAATAGAGATGGGTCCTTTAGGGGATGAGAGGGGGGGTAAAGTTAGCAATGAACCCATCTGCCAGGATGTTGGCAATATCAGTTGGTTCTGTATATTTAGTGCCATTGTGCTGTAACTCAAAGCAGATCTGAGTGTTGCCATTGAGATTCTTGACATAGCTATAGAATGCTTTGTGGTTGTCTTTAGAGTCAGTGGCAATTTTGTTTTTGTAACTAGCTTTCGAGGATTTTATGAGAGATTTCAGCTTCTTACTGAGGCTGACCAGGGAGTTTCTCCAATCATGGGATTTTACTCTTTTTTTGCAACGGTTTCTTTCTTCTGTTGTGGAGTTTGTTTATGGCAGGGGACCCCAGATTGGCTTCCTTTTTTTGGAGGATAGCATCTTGGTTCTGTTAGGGATTGCACAATCCATGCACTTGTGTAAGTGCTTATAAAGTGCATTTGTGTAGGATTCAGCAGTCATACCTCTATTGTCCATCAGCATGGGTGTCGTGAAGTTTGCCACTTCTGTCTTAAGAAGCATGAAGTTGGCTTTGGAGAAATTTTTTACGATGGTTTCCCTAATGGGGGGTGGGGGAGGAATTTGTATGTCTATGGTGATTAGTTTGTGGTTGGATCTGACCAATGAGGAATTGACCTCTGGTGTGGGGCACCGGTTGCCCATGTTGGTAATAACCAGGTCTAGGATATTGCTGCTCCCGGTGGGGGTATAGATAAGTTGATCCAAGGCCATGGAATTTATGAATTCCAGAAAACATTGAGCACAAGAGTTCTTACATGAGTAGTTTTCCCAGTTAATGGTGGGGTAGTAGAAATCACCCATTATTAGGGTGTTAGGTTGTACCCTAATATTTTCCAGTCTATCAAGAAATGAGGAGTGGGAATCCTGGGGCATGGTGGGGGATCTGCAGCAAGCTACAATTTGGATTGCAGTCTTGCCCAGAGTTAGTTGCACTTGGATAATCTCGGATGCATTATGCTGAGCAACTAGCCTGGAGGTGTGGATATCCTTAATGAATATGGACACGCCTCTGCCTTTAGTGTTTTGGTCCAGGTTAGGTGGCCGAAAGGTGTGGTATGAATTATAGCCTGGTAATGCAGGGGTACTCTCTGAAGCCTTGAACCAGGTCTCTGTCATTGCACAGATGTCGATGTTCTCCATTTTAATGAGTGCCTTGAGTGAGTGCATTTTGAGGTTTAGACTTCTAGCATTGAGTAGCAATACCCTCAGATTTTGCTTGCTTGTACCTGTTATGGTGGTGAATTTGTCATTTGAACCTTGCCTAAAAAAGGCACTACAGGGGTAGCTAGAGCCTTAGCCAGTATCCGGAATCCAAGGGACGACAGGTGCATGCCATCTCTGGCAAAGCATTGCGGTTTGTCGATCATGTCATCCCAAGCAGAGAGATACTGGATCCCCTTAGAATGACACCAGAAGCTTAGCCAATTGTTGAAGTCAATAATTTTGTCCTTGTACTATGGTATCATTCTGGGTGATGGCAGGATGCTACTCAGGGCTAGGGTCATACCTGCCTGGGCTACAAGATCGAGCAGCTCCTCCATGTCCCTTTTCATGTAGTCCAGGGAGGTACATTTCAGGTCATTCACACCAACATGGACAATTACAGAGTCATATTTGTACTTGCTGTGGAGTGACTTGAGTGCATGTGTTATGTGGCAGATCCTGACACCTGACAGGCATCTGACAGTAACTTTCTCCTTGTTTAGCCTGGTGAGTGGAACATCAGTGTGCCTGACTATATAGTCACCTATGACTAGAGTTTTGGGTATGTTGCTATGTGTTATGGGCTGTGGTTGAGTGGCACACTGAGTTTGTGTGCTATGTGTCATTTGGGTTATGTTGGGGGGGGTGAAGGTTGCTTGTGTTTCTGCTTTGGAGGTCCCTGTTGCTTGGGCAGGTTTTACTGAGAGCCTCCATGAATGTAGGTGTGGATTTTGTGTTTCAATGTATGTGTTTTGGTGGTGTAGGTTCTGAGGGACTATGTGATGAGTGTGTTGTGGTGCAAGTGTTTACCCTCTCCTCTTGACTGTCTAGTCCAGTCTTGAGTGAAGAGAGTTTTGCTTCCATTTTGGCTATATAAGTGCTACTCTCACAGATTGTAGTGTTGGGTGGTAGGAGGAGAGGGTTGTCTGTGTACATGAGGCAATTGCTGCATTGCACCAAGATGCCCAGATTCATCAGGTAGACAGGAGAAAACACCGGGAGCTGACCCTTAGACATGCCTGGATAGGTGCTTATTTAAGTACTAGAAACTGTTTTCCTCTATACAAGTAAGGAAAGTTGAGTGTTGTAGTAATTTGTAGCTTATTTAGTGCTTACAACAAGTTCTGAACAAGTGCTGAGCTGAAAGAAACAAACTTGAGTGCTGAAACTAAAAAATGTAGCTTGGACTAACAGAAAATCCCCTTATATTAAAATTTGCTCTTATGAAGTTAGCTAGAGGTTCTACTGATATGGCAAATAATAAGGGGGTGAGTGGGCAGCCTTGTTTAGTGCCGTTTAGGATGTTGAGTGGACCTGATAAAAAAGCATCAATTTTGATGTATCATATTGAGTTAACATATAATCTGTGAATTATATTGATAAGGTCAGGGGAGAAGTTATATACTTCTAATGCTTTAAATAAATAGGACCAATTTATAGCATTAAAAGCCTTGTCTAAATCTAGGCTAATAATTGATAGTTCTTTTTTCCTGTTAGCATGGTGTACTAAGGAAAGGAGCCTGACGACATTGTCTTGTGCTCTTCTATTTAGGATGAAGTCTGTTTGATCATCACCTATTATATTAGGCATCAGTTGATCTAATCTGTTAGCTAATATTGATGCAAAAATTTTATACTCCACATTTAATAGTGAAATGGGATGATACAAAGTTACTATTCTGGGGTCTTTGTCCTGTTTTAGGATAGGGGAAATCATGGTATATTTCCAGGAAGGGAATGAGCTTGTCTTTTTTTCTGAATTCCACAAAAGCTTGTAAAAGTATCTTTAATGTATTGTCTGTGAGTACTTTATAAATTTCTCCAGTTAATCCATCTAATCCTGGAGCTTTATTGTTCTTAAGGCTTTGAATCCTCTCTTTTGGTTCACTTAATGTTATTGGTTTGAGAAGTTTGGTATTCTGTTCTATTGACAGTTTGTTGCCTATGCTCTCATTTAAGAAGTTATCTTTTGGGACGTTACTATTAATATTTGGATTGGCGTTATTTATTATTTTGTGATGTGTTCTGAAAGTCTCAAGAATATCTTCTAAATCTGTTACAATTTTAGTTTTATTTTTAGTTTCATCAACAATTTCCCTTATGTGTTTAACATCTGTTACGTTTTTTGATTTCACAGCTAATCTATGCATGTTTTTTGGGTTAACAGATTAAAACTGTAATTTAATTCTTTCTAAATTTATTGCCACTCTGTGATTAAGAATTTTCATGTAATCGATGTTTAATTGTTTCAGTTCTGTATCTGTGTTTGTCTTTATTATTTAGATTTCTTTTTAGTTCATCGATTTTTGATTGTATTCTCGATAGCGTACTATCCCATTCTTTTTGTTTGTTTAGGTACCAGGTTTTGATTTTACAAAAAAAATTAAGATTTCAGTGTAACTTTAGAAGTGCTATCATTGTAATTAATGTTTAGAAATATTTTGATTTCTTTCAGTAACCATTCCTTAAACCCGGTTATCTTAACAATGTATGCTGGTATTATTTGCCAGTATACTAGATGACTAGATTTCATGTGGATTTTAAAGAAAATAGCATTGTGATCGGACATTGGACAGGAGCTAATGAAAACTTCCTGAATTTTTGAGAATAAATAATCTGTAACCAGTACCTTATCGATGGTACTTTGTGTAAATCTGTGAGTAATGTGTGTATTTTAAGGATTTGGGTTCTATGTTTTCATAAATATCTCTTATATTTGAATTATTGATGAAATCGTTCAATCTTTTATAAGGTACAGATATCTTAAACTTATCACATTTAGTAGTGTCACTTCTGGGGAGAATACAGTTAAAATCACCTGCATATATTATTTCTCCCTTAGATTTGATTGCAAGTAAGTCAAGATATTTATTCGCTATTGCAGCACCGGCACCAGGTATCCAATACGTATTGGCTAATAGGATTAGTTTTTTATTTATTTCTAGAATAATTAAGTAGAACATGCCATTTTTGTCTGAATATGTGTCGATTATTTTAGGTACTGGTAGTGTTTTCCTCCACAATATCCTGGTGCTTCTTCTTTTGGTCCGAAAATGAGATTCTGCAAGTATAGAATAGCCATTAAAAGACATCCTATTCAAATCTTCTATTATATGTGTTTCTTGCAAGAATGCAATATCTACTTTCTTAGTTTTCAAATATTTGGTTAAGCTTCTGCTCCTTATAGGATTGTTGAGTCCATTTACATTTAACGACAAACATTTATATGAAAACATTCCTATAGATTGTGTTAGATAGTAAAGATTCTGTTATGAACATAACATGAACACTGAGTATAGCTGTAAAACATTTAAAACTATTTACAAATCTAAACATGGAATATTTAATTCCTGGTTTAATGAGAAGTTCCTCAAAACCACCTTCGTCCATCCTAACAACAGTTATCTACGTCTGTTCTGTGGTACTGCCATTACAATAACTATAGAATGTAATAAGAAGTGAGAAAAATAAAAGGCTACTCCTTAGAATTGTTACTGATTTGAGTAGTGAAATATCAAAGTTTGTGAAATTAAAGTTAATATGTTATTTGTGATAATTATGTATATTAGAAGTAATTATCTTTCTACAATCAAATCAGAGAGTAATTTTAAAGCAAAAGACCTAGCGTATTGTTACCGGAATAGGAAAATAGTAATGCCTTTAGGTAGCTTATGTTTAGCTATGAGTCTAAAATGTTTTCCAGATAGAGTTAATAAAAAACATGGAACTATCAACAATTTTAATAGGGTTTTGCTGTTTAATAGTGCATAAAGTTAAAATGCCAAATAAGTGGGTCTGAGAAATCGAGCCATGAGGAACACAGGAAATATGGTGCAGTTGAATTTCAGGTCTTGTGTACTAGGTATTACTATAAATATGAGAAGAATGAAGTACTTAGCATTTATGATGGAAAGAATCATTTCACAGGATGTGCAAAAGATAAAAGTGTGTTCAAAAGAGTTTGCATGCTATTGAGTTAAAATTACAAAATAAGCTGTTTGTAGGGACAATTAGAAGAGAAAGAGCTTATGTTGTGACATCACAAAATCCCTTTTAATTAGTCTGAGTGGCAAGGGAGTCTAATACAAAAACACACGGATGTGAAGAAAGCAATTGTTTAACAAGTGGATGCCAAACAGAACAGTAGAAGAGCTATAACTTTACAAAAAAATAGAGCTATTGCTTAAGGATCAATGGCAGTTAGAGTCGCAGAAAATCACCATTATTATCACCACCGTTATCGCCATCACCATTATCATCACCATCGTTATCATCATCACCATTATCATCATCACCATTATCATCATCACTGTTATCATCACCACCGTTATCATCACCACCATTATCATCACCACCATTATCATCACTGTCATTATCATCACCATTATCATCATCACTGTTATCATCATCACTATCATCACCACTGTTATCATCACCACCATTATCATCATCACTATCATCAACACCGTTACCATCATCGTTATCATCATCATCACCGTTATCATCATCACTGTTATCATCATCACTATCATCACCACCGTTATCATCACCACCATTATCATCATCACTGTTATCATCACCACCGTTATCATCATCATTATCATCATCATCACCGTTATCATCATCACTGTTATCATCATCACTGTTATTATCACCACCGTTATCATCACCACCATTATCATCACCACCGTTATCATCATCACCATTATCATCGTCACTGTTATCATCACCACCGTTATCATCGTCACTGTTATCATCATCACCATTATCATCGTCACTGTTATCATCATTATCAACCCTCTTTTTCCCATTTTTTAAATTAGATTAAGCATCGTGCCAACTGTCACCACTTCCCTCTATTTACAAACACTGTCTTAACTTTTTTGACATTTTACCCACCTGGCCCAAGTCTTCTTTCACTCACTCCATCTATCTATTTGCTGGAATTCCTCATCAGCTCTTACCTTCTTCCTGTTTCTCCCAAATCTGGTTTACAAACCATTCTTTGCTTCCCTGCACATGTAGCTTAACCATTGTAATCCATTCTTCTTGACTTTTTCAATAATTGGGGCTCATTTGGCTTTTGCTCTGATGTCATTTCTTCATCTATCCCACAGTGGGAGATTTGACGTGGTTATCTTTTTAAATTACTGCTGAAAAAAATGTGTACTGTTTATGACTAGGAAGTGTGATGTGGAAAGTGGCTTTGACCTTTCAACTGTCCGGTATTTTGCAGAATATATACCTGATTTTTAATTTATATTTTTGTCCCGTTCTTCATAAAATATTTGGTTTTCTACTAAATGACTGCAGGTTACAGCCAGACATGCTAATATACATTAGAGTTTCATACTTTGTATTGTTCAGAAATTGTATGTTGATGCAACATCTGTTGTCCCCTTATCTTTTTGAGTAAATTAGAGTAATATTTATAATTTGTATCTGATTGTGAGTCTTTATGACCCATCATCTTTGGCTTTATCCAGAATTCTTGTGCAAAGAAATTGAGATGTATGCCTTAGGATCTCTTTTGATCCTGGAAATGAATGATGTGATACTGAGGGTACAGGGAATGGTGTAAGGTTGGGGTGATGTGAGGATGGAAACAAGAGTGTATTGATAGTGGGAGCAATGGTTCCCTATTCAACAACTGAGACTTAGATTTCCGAACATTGACATATCAAAAAAAAAAAAAAACTGAAAATATGGAAGAAGAATGAATATTAAACATCCGTCTTCTTTAAACATATATTTTGCAGAGGGAAATCCCTCTTCATCCATGATGTAGGGTGACAAGCCTTCCATGCCCTCAAACTTTATATATACCAATTCTGTAAGAATGCCATTCCTCAGGGAAAAGGGAATGATACCCCCAAACTTTATATATACCAAATCTGTGAAATGGCCATACCTCAGGGAAAAGGGAATGCCCTGAGATATTATTTGCCAGATTCTATGTCAAAGGCTCTACAGTGAAGGAAATTCTTCTAAAAGGGAAGTGGAATAATGACAAATGGACACATTTCCACTCTGTATCACTATGCACTTAGCTGTGAGACTGAAGAAGGTTCATCAGAAGGTGATGCATGAGACTCAAGTAGGTTCCATTAGAGATTCTTGGGGGACCACTAGAAGGTCTTAAACAATTTAGCAGTACTGAAAGAAAAAAATTAAAGGGAGGATGATGGGAATTATCAGAAATCCAAAAGGCATTGATATTGCTAGTTGGATCTATTTTAGAAGCACTTGAACAGATCATGGGTAAGGGTTGATTTCTTAACAGGTTGGTGGCATTGTATACAGAGTCATACACATTTATTGCTGTTAATGGGGACATATCAGAAAAAATACTGATAGATAGAGGTATGTGGCAGGGATGCTGCTTTTGATGGCAATCCTTAAATTCCTGAAAGAGAAGTTAGCACAGTGAGTTATGAGATTTTGTTTTAGAAGTGGAAGGATCTATACACGTTTTGAAGAGAATCACGGGAAGGAAAGTTGTACAGTATAAAGGAGGGTAAAGCCTGGAGAAAGATGACAGTTGGACGGATGATACAACTGACAGTGGTGGGTCTGGTGTATGAACCTTAGAAGAAGTTCAGCGCATAAATGGTACAAAAGTCTAAAACGGGTACTTGTTTAAGGTTGGAGAAAAGATAACAAATGCTGGAAGTGTGGATTGTAAGGGAATATAAACACATGTGATAGGAATTAGAAATGTGAGATGGGTGTGAAAAGAAGTACAGACACATCAAATATATGTGTATGGTGAAAATTGGTGAAAACACTGGAGATGCTGAATGTCTGGGGTCAGAAAGGCTGCAGACTTTGATTGCAAGGTTTGGGGTAAAGCTGCTCATGGTAGTGTGACAATGAAGACAAATCCAAGGATTTATTAAACTCCATGCAGAAATAGTATTATTCCTGCACGGAGTGGTTCATGTGTGTATAGCACAGCAGTGGGCCTTGCATATGCATGAAGGCGCACTGCTGTTTAACCTACACGGACATGAACTGCGAACGAGTGCAGGGGGTGTGTCTGTGTAGTGCATAGACATTAAACACACCCCCTGCACTCAGAATGTACCATACATCACTTTCTAAGCTGAACTAGCATAATATTAGAGCTTTGCTCTAATATTATGCCAGTATTTCAGTGTCTGCGGACACTAAAATGAAAAAAAGTATAATGCCAGTGTCCACGGACACTGAAATAAAAACAGCAACAAGAAAGCAATGCAGGGGGTGTGTTATAGGTTCTGTGACATACCCCCTGCTTTGCTAAAGTGCCATACAGCAATCATACCGCTCAACCTCTCAGTATAAGAAATCTGGACAAAGCCAAAAATAATGGTGAGACAAAGGCCTCCAAATAGGGATAAATTTTAAATATTGCTCAGATAAACCCTCAGAAAGTGGCTAGAATAAAAGTTGTGTTAGCATACATTTTCCGAAGGATATGACATCTGAAACTCAAATATCGGTCAGCATACCTCTCAACCTCTTAGAGCAAAAAATCTGGACAAAGCCTAAAATGATGAGGGAACAAATAGGGACAGATTTTAAATATTGCACTCACACACGTAGAAAGTTGATAGATAACAGGATATATATTAGCAGGAGTCCCTGAAGGATAGAAGCCTGAAAGCCAAATGAATGCCATTATTTCATAACTGCAGTCCTCAATGAGTTGTCAGAACACCACAAGACTCACATATAACATAATAATATAATAATAATATAATTTATTTTTTTAGCCTAACGAATCTTTAAGCTTAGCTAAGCATGTGTGTGGGTTATGGTTATCTACTTAGCATAGGTTAAACATCCTCAGGAAATAAATGCAAATATACATATAAAAAAAGCCAAGCTGAGGCAGTGTAGTGGTTAGAGTCCCAGCTTTACATGCAGGCATTCACGGTTCAAGTCCAAAACAGGCAACATACCTTGCTAGGGAATAGTAGTGTTAAAACTATTTTTGTAAATTTAAATTATGTAGCAACAGTTTTTTGTCAACCAGGGTAGTCTAGCATGTCCAAATGTGAGATGTCAGTGTAGAAAATATGTGAAACCCCCATATAAATACAAGTTCCCCATACAGTATAGTCACACAAGAATATAATTTAATGAAAGCACATAGGGGGTGTCATGGAAGGTAAACCTAAAATGAGGAATCAATCCCACAATCCTGATACTTTATAAAATGTAACCTGAGCAATGCTAAGTAGTGCTCAGGTATACTAACCTGGTGTAAGCATTGCTTAAATGTAAGTGCTAAGCAATAACTAGCCCAGGTAAGTGGATTTGCACATTGGTAAGCAGTGCTTAACATCTATCCCTTTAAGCACTGCCAACGTTAGCTAAACTGGTTTGCCCATTGCTTAGTTTAGTTCAGCATATTCAAAACCATCCAATCACAGCAAAGTGTGGGAATTCAGCCCTATTTAAACCTCACAGATGGGAATACAGCCATAACCAGTTGTAGCTGATCACTGCAGGCACTATGGCTGGCATTGGTGAGGGTACGCACTTTTGAGTGCAGTGTTGAGGCATTCAGGAGTCGAGGTCATGGCTGGACTCCTTATGAAAGTCCATGAAGAGAGACTGCTGCAGGACTAGCGCTCACAGTACAAAGCAGAGGCCTGGGACTGTCTTGCATGGGATCTCAGCAGTGCTATTGGCATCCCTCAAACTGGTGAGCAGGACCAGCACCATTATGCTGACCTGAAGCATAGAAAGAGGGAGCTCTTGGACCAGTGGACCCAAGACACATGGGCACAGAATGTCCTGGAAGTGTGTAAGTATCAGTATCACTTATTGCTCCCCAAAGTCCAGCCTGACTATGTGATTGATAGGTATGCATAAATGTTTCTTTTTCTCCTGTACAGCTGCAGATGAGAGGGCTGCGGATGCACATGCAAACAGACTGCTAAGGCTGTACCGGGAGGCTGGTGAGTACAAATCTAACTTGTAATATTCAGGGCAAATAAATAGAAAGGAGTAGAATGTCAACTACCAGTTGGTAAAGTGCGTATTGTGTGTAATTAATAAATGACTGTTAGCAGATTAGCACTGATGTGCAGAATATTTACAAATAAAGGTCTCCATAACTTTCAATAAAAGTAAAAACCCCAGACTGTTGCTCTGATAGCAAGAATGAAGTGAGGCTCATCTTGCAAAGATTATGGAGTTGTAAAACAGGTGAACAACTATATAAAATGTGCCATGCACCAAGATCTGAACTGAGAATAGTAATCTGTAAAATCTAATTTTTTATCCCCTGCAGCAGTGCTTTGTGTCAACCATTGCTTTCCAGATTGTAATATGTTGAAGTATGAATACACAGTACAAGAACCATCTGCCATGCATGAATGTCAGAACTACAAGGTCAGATTGTGCAAAGAAGAGAGTAGTAGGGAGTAAAAAGTCAAATAAGCATTAGCAATTCCTCAACAGTTCAGTCTGATGAAACACAAGTGTGGTGTAACGTTTTAGTACAAATAGACATGGTTTGAACCCCAGCAGTGATAATAAGCTGAATGCATATTGTCACACAAGAATATGTGAATATGTGTAGAAATTGTCAGGTATTGTTAACAGATATTTCCTCCACAGGTCTGCCAGGTAAAGAAATGCCTGTAAGAAGGCATTACTAATATACTCTGTGTACAACATTTCCACTGTCCAACCCCAGGCCATATGTACATTTGAAGTGAGGTCAGACCTGAAGCATAATGAGTAGAGTACTGATCAGTACACTTGTGAAAAACAGAAGTCATGCAGTTGTTAATTGCCAACTCTCTCTCCCCCACCCCTATCTGCATCAATAATGTATGAACATAAATAATGGGTATGTCTTTCTCCAAACCTACTGTGGGGACTTGTGTTTTATTGTTCTATAAAGATTGAATTGCTTGAATATTAATGAACTTTATTCAAATACTATAATTGATGGCCTGTTGCTGTCAATGTAAATTGCATGCCATTATAATGCCTCCTGTGGGTCCATATATGCATGTGTTCTGTTTGCTATGCAATTGTTTCAAAACAGTTATATGGGGTCAATGGGAACACCCATGCATGCTGTTATAACTAATCTTGAACACCATAGCACATCTGGGAAGGCAGATCTCACCAGATCTGCCTGTCCCACCTCATCTAGCCATGGTACTGGGCCCCAGCATGTCTGGGACCCAACCCAGGCCTTCCTCTTCCGTTGGTCCTGCACCACCTTCAGGTAGAACTGCCTCAAGGGACGGGGCTGGCCCCCTCCCCTTGGGAGCAGGCGGGGAGAGGACACCATCACCCATAGTCAGGTCCAGGGATTGGTGCACAACATCCTCCGATTGAAGTTCGAGGATCAGCTGTACCAGCTTGAGAGCTGCCTGGCATATATTGAGGGTAAGTCTGCCCCTCCTGTTCAGCCCTAAGCACAGCCACCTTCGGGGCCATGAAGGTGCAGTGGTGACTGCCTATGGGTGGGGACCTCGGTCTCACTGTATACATTTGGGGGCTCATGTGCATCCAATTCCCAATCACATTCACTGTTCAAGGTGTTTACTCCCCACATGTGTCATATATCACCCCTGTCTGCTGTCTTGTCTGTCTTCCTACCCAACTTACCTCCCCATATTTACCTATTATCCTTCCCCAACATCCCACTCTCACCTTAAAAAAAATGTCAATCTGTTCCCAAAAAAAAAATTACGCCCCATATATAGCTGTCCATTTCACATACGTGTCCACTGGACACATGTAATCTGGTCCAATTGGCATGACAACACATTACTGTTCTTCTCACCCCTGTCTCAGGGGTTTGAGTGTCCAAATTCACCTCCAAATTCTGTAGACATTCACCGCTGTTGCTGTAGAAGAAATGGATAGCTATGGACCTTTCCTACACCCGTCCTGCACATCCCTAGCTACCTTTCATACTGTATTCCCCTCTGCATGCCCCATTTTCACCACTTTCCAGTCACTCTTTTTTTCTTTTCTTTCAAAGAAATTACCACGGGGTAAGCGGGAGTAAGCGCTGCTAAGTGAAGCTAAAACAAATTATCGTCACACAAAACACCTTACAACTGCTTAAAAGTGCCTTAATCACTATGTATCCAACAGCCTTTGTTCTGCCAAGCAACAAATTAATCAGCACTACTAAGTCTCAAACCCAGGATGCTCTGCTCTACTATTGAAATAACTGTTGATTTTCAAACTTATCATGCTGTACAGGCATACAACAATAGTGAGAAAGCTCTGTGGAATCATTCATGTGTCATATATAAACATGCATATACACACACACACACACACACACACACACATATATATATATATATATATATATATATATATATATATATATATATATATATATATATATATATATATATTTATATATATATATATATATATATATATATATATATAGATATAGATATGTGTGTGTGTGTGTGTGTGTGTGTGTGTGTACATACATATATATATATATATATATATATATATATATATATATATATATATATATATATATATATATATATATATGTATATATATTTCCTTTAAAGACACATATATAACAACATAGAAACATAATATACATATATAAATATATGAACAAATATATATATATATATATATATATATATATATATGTATATATATATATATATATATATATAGGAGCTGTTTATAATCTCGAAATACTGAAATGTGGAATTTCAGTATCTCAAAACTATAAACCCGAATGTTTAAAATAGCGAAAGTTCATAATCGTGAATTCTAATATCTCAAATTCGCGGTTATAGCCTTACGCTATGTGATGTCCGGGATTGTGTGCTTATGGTGCGCGGTGCTGTCTGTGGCTCTAGGTGTTTTGTCAGGTAAGTGAGTGTTTTGTAAGGGATTTGACTGGGAGTTACAGTGCATTTGAGTGTGCTGATATGTTTGATGTGTGTGTGAGGGACTGGAGAATGTGCGTTTGTGAGTTTGCTTTTGTTTCCTATTTGTGCAACCTCGGAGTTAGTATATATAAGTAGGGGGCACAGCCCCCCACATGGGGGTGCTTGCCTCCCCTGCTTATGTGTGCATGAGTTGTGTATGTGTGCAGTTTTTGTTTGTTTATGTTGTGATGTGGGTGTTGTGGTGTATGTATGGTGTAGTGTATGCGGTTTGTTCAGTGTTTTGAATTTCGTGGTTTTGGGCTAGGGCTTTTGTAGTTTCAGTGTTTTATGTATTTGGTTTCATAGTTTTGAGATACTGAAATTCGATGTTTCAGTATTTCGAGATTATGAAGTGAATCTATATATATATATATATATATATATATATATATATATATATATATATATATATATAAACACACACACACACACACACACACACACACACACACACATATATATATATATATATATATATACATACATATATATAAACATATAACATGCAGTGCAGCCATACCTCAGCCATACCTATCAACCTCTTAGTGACCTGTACAAAGGCTGCACAAAATGGGGGGAAATGGGCCACATATAGGGACATATTCCAAATATTGCTGTCATAAGCAAACATTTGTAAAGCAACAGGGTGTGTTTCAGCAGAAACATCTGAAGGATATGAGGATGAGAACTTACATGTCATGTCTTTATTCACTCACATAAATCCTGGGATTATCGCAGTGATTTACCAGACAAATACAAATAATCTATAGAACAGAACCAAAGCATGGGCCAAGCATCTGGTCATTCTGTGAAAAGCCTGGCAGTGGAGGGGTATGCTCAGAACCCCTTAGTGCAATGATTTTAGCCCAAGCCCTGATAAAGTGGGGGAACAAAGGTATTACAGTAGAGACATATTCAAAATACATGAGCAGATAAGCTGAGAAGGTTGTTGTACTAACACTGTAAGTCCTAACATGTATTGACTGAAATATCACAGGTCTGGGACTCAACTGTTTCCAGTTAGTTATTGACCCAAATCCTCATATCATTTCAGTGATGCGTCAGGAATACACAACAGGTATGGGGACCAGACCAAAAGTATTGACCAGACAATGGTACATCCTATGAATATGTGGAGATAGCACAACAGTAGGGAAACTGCACCGAGCTACCAAACACCGTCAAAATTACAAGCAGACTGACATTACACTAGCCAAATCCAGCTCTGTGGCTGTACACATGCATTTGCAAATATAACAGGCACTACAGGGATATAACACCAGTGGAAAACAGACACTGGTGTGAAAGTGCATAACCACCAACCATTGCACCACAGTCACAGTGACATACCAGTAAGCAAACTGAACACTGCACTATAATGACAGTGTGAACACACATATCCTGCTTCCACTCACACATTACCCCTACATATACTGCCCCAAGCCACAGTGTAGTGGGAATCTGGAGGTGTTACAGGACATACCATGGTCGACCTGTACAAACATGTAAGGGACATATCATGGTCTACCTATACAAACATGTAACAGCTGATAGGGAACCAGAAACTGGAGCAGTATGCACAGTCAGACAGAAAGGGGCCATGACACTCACATTGGTCCACTTCAAAATACTGACTTTCAAAATACCTAAACTCAAAATACTGAGACCAAATTCTCTAAAGCTCAAAATACCAAAAACAAACAGGATACCAACACTTATTATATTCCAGCACAAGTACATACTGAAACAAATAAAACACAAACCATATTACTCTTCTCCAAGTATAAGCAGGGGGGCAAGCTCCCCCTGCACCCCCTCTCTGGGGGGCTGTGCCCCCCACACCTCCTGCTACTTAAATATATCAACTCCAAGATTGCACTTTAGTGTAGTGAAGTGCAATCTCAGAGTTGATATATTTAAGTAGCAGGGGGTGTAGGAGGGCTTTCCCCCCTGCCTATACCTGCAGAAGAGTAATATGTTTCTGTATGTAGTTCTGCTGCGGTGGTGGTGCTGCAGTAGTGTTGTCACCTCATAGCAAGACGTTGTCCTGTTCGATTCTCAGCTAGAGCGTCTTCTGTGTGGAAGCATATGTGAATGGGGCATGCCTTTGTTGAAGGTTGTGCATCAGGGCTGGTAACCCGGTACGTAAAAATCCACTACCAATCATTAGCAGACTGGAGTTCCACTGTGGTGACCCCTAACCGGGAAAAGCCGAAAGACACAAACAAACATGTAGTTCTGCTGCAATATAGTTGTGTTGCTGTACTGTGTTTTTTTTTCCATAGTTTGAGTTTCAGTATTTTGAGTTTTCAGTATTTTGAACTTTAGAGATTTTGGTCTCAGTATTTTGAGTTTAGGTATTTTGAAAGTCGGTATTTTGAAGTGGACCCCACTCACATATACCCCCTCCTTACACACCCAAGTAACAGGTACACACTACACTTCTACACAATCCTGACAGCCTGTTAACAATGGCCGGACATACACAGACATCTCAAATGCATGGTTTACCTCAGAATGTACAGGATCAGGACTCATATCCATGGCCTCTTCCCCATGACATAACTGTGGGTCTACTACATCACTGGGATGGTAGCAGGAATGAAGGAAATACATAAGTATACTAAATACCTGTGAGCCTCTTAGTGCATGACATCTGGACAAAACCCAACAAAATTTGGGGATAGAGGCCCAAACATAGGCGTATATTGGACATATTTCTGTTTTACATTGAGGCAGTTGCATGTGTTACTGGGTTTGTTGTAACATATCCTTTCTGAGAGATATGAAATCAGTAATAGCAATGGATGTTAGTATTTAATGACTGCATTCCCCAGAGTCCCCTACTGATTTTTCAAGACAACTACTGTCTGGGGAACCAACCAAACATAACAGGCAGATATCTGGCCAGTCTGTGGACAGAATGCCAGTTAAGAGGTATGTCAGAGGCATCTCACTGTCAGATGTCAAGTCACTCAGTAAATGCATGTCCAGATGAACTCTGTGAATCTAGCAACCCTCCGTGTGTATAACAACACTAATGACATACAATCTGTACCCAATTCTAGAGCTTTGTCCCCCTTGTTGTAGGGCTGTCCACACATGTCCTGTCCTGTGTAGTATTCTCACCTACTGTCTGAGAAGATGCAGGCCCCCCACACCTCTGTAATGTCCCTTGCACAGGCAAGGAAAAGGTAAGGCCCACATAAAGGATATATGTGACCGACTGCAGACAGGTGATGTGTAAACATCAGCCCACTGTCCCCCCAGAGGTGCGGATGTGCATGTCCAGAACCTGCCCCCTACCCTCATGATCACAAAGCAGGTCTGTAATGCCCTCTCAAAGGCAACACTTAAAAGTCTCTATAGGCCTAATACCATTCCAGGCTGCATCCTACATGAACACAGGCATGGCTTCTCAGACACAATCTGCAGTGTAGTCTACCACAGCCTGAGCACCGGTGTCATCCCATCTACACAGATGATAGACGGAAAGTAGATAGAAAACAGGTTATGCATTAGCATGAATGTTCTAAAGGATAGAAGTCTGAAACTGTAATGTCTGTCATTGTGACATGACAGCAGTTCTCAATGACATGGCAAAAAAAACAATACTTCACAGTTAATATAATAATATGATATTAATATCCAATAGGAGATACATAAAACTATATAGCTTAAATCCCCAGAACAGGATAGTGCAGTGCTCAGAGTCCAAGCTTTGCATGCGGGGTGCATGGTTTGAGTACTACAACAGCCAATCCAATTTTAAATGTTAAAGCAGTGTTAAACATACTATTTTAATAGTGAAATATGTGGTAAATGATTTTTGTCAATCGGGGTACTGTAGCTGGTCTAACATGGAAGTGTGAGTGCATATAACATGTGAAACCACCAATGTATATCCAAGTGTCCCATACAGTATAGTCACACCCCTTGCTACTGTATTGACAGCACATAGAGGCATGTTATGTAAACCACATCAAATACACTTACTAAATGAAGTCATTACTCTTCTGTTTTGTAAGAATGGAATGTAAGCAATGGTTACCAATGCTCAGCTATGCTAATCAGGTTTAAGCATTGCTCAAATGTGAATGCTAAGAAGCAGGTAGCTCAGCTAAGCAGATTTGCACACTGGTAAGTGTCATTAAGTGAAGCCTACACAGGTTAAGCGCCTATTGATTTAACCATGTGTTGGCATCACTAAGCATCACGCAAACCCATGCAAACACACTTGCAACTGCTTAAAAGTGCCTTAATCACTCTGTCTTCATCAGCCTCTGTTCTGTCGAGCAACAAAATAAACAGCACATGTAGGACTTGAACCCAAGACCCTGCACACCATAGTCACAGGAACTTACCACTAGGCCATCCCAGCTGCACAATTTTAGGATGTTTTTTCATACATATCATGCAGTACAGTCAGGTTACCTTATGGAATGGACACAGTGGAATCACTAATGATTGGTATTTATAAAAAAAAAAATATATATATATATATATATATATATATATATATATATATATATATATATATAGAGAGAGAGAGAGATAGACATATATATGTATGGAGATACATATATATGTATAACAATATATAGATGTATTAGTAATAAATACTGAGGTGTGTAGATATATATTTATATATGTTATATATATATATATATATATATATATATATACATATTATATATATATATATATATATATATATATATATATATATATATATATATATATATATATATATATATATATATATATATATATATATATATATATATATATATATGGATCACCTTCATATTGTCGACAGTTCATTTAACTGACACTCAAGTCAGCAGACCCAATGCACTGAAAGTTAATTTCACTGACACTTCATTTCACCGACACTCATTTTGTCGAAAATTATATATGGCCTATTCCCCACTGTAGAGCAATCCTGGATTTAGAATAGATATAATGGGGGTTGTGGGGGGTGAACCACCCCACATACTGGGGTTCAATATTGTGTTTTGCAAACAGTTATTCATTGCACTTGCAAGAATACATCTTTATACTGTAAAATGTTTATGATATGTGCGGGGCTTCACCCCCACACCCCCCATTGTGGGGGACTGTGCCTCCATACCCCCCTTACTATCTATTCTAACTCCAGGATTGCTATATAGTGGGGAATAGGCCATATCTGACTGTCGATGAAATGAGTGTCGGTGAAATGAAGTGTCGTAGAAATTAACTTTCAGTGAATTGGGCCTGCTGACTTCAGTGTCAGTAAAATGAACTGTCAGTGAAATGAAGGTGACCCATATATATATATATATATATATATATATATATATATATATATATATATATATATATATATATATATATATATATATATATATATATATATATATATATATATATATATATATATATATATATATATATATATATATATATATATACATATTTTGTTACAATTTTCCTATACACCTTAGTACAAGGAGTCTGGACCAAGCTAGACAAAGTGGGGGGACCAGGGTATGGAAATAGTGACACATTGGAAATAATTGGGAAGATAAACTGCGTAAGTTGCTGCAGTAACACCATCTGTCCTGACATATGTTGAGTGCAATAACAGATGTCTGAGAAATCAATTGCCTGTCATTATGTAATGAGTACATTCCACACATCATCCCACTGAATTGTCAGCAGTACACACATCATGGGGACCACAGCAAATATATGGCACAGACAAATGTACATCCTATGAACACCTGGAGGCTTGAGACCTATGAGCACAGATATGTAACATTAGGGAAATTACACTGAGTGGACAAGCATGTCACCAAGTACCATCCAAAATACAGTCAGGATAACACATCAGTACCCCAAAGCAGTTATAGGGAATTACATATGCATTAGCTAATACGGCATGCACTACACAGATGGAACTGTACTGACAGACACCGGTGTGAAAGTGCATACACACAAACAATTGCACCGCAGTCACAGCTACATAGTGGTAAGCCTACCAAATACTGCAGTATAAATGCTGTGTGGACGGATATATCCTCAATGAGGGTCACACAATACCCCTACATATGCTATACCATGTCACAGTGTGGCCAGAATTGTGGGGTGGTATGGGACATGTCTCAAACTGCCAATACAAACATATACTGCTGATAGACCACCCATAACTGGAGCAGCATGAACAGTTGGATACAAAAGGACTCATGCAACTGACATCTGCTCCCCCTACACAGTCCAACTAATAAGTAAACAGTATGCTGCTTCAAAATCATGACAGGCCATACACAATGGCCAGACATACAATGACCTCTTAGCAAAACAATTAAAATGACTGAAGATAGTAAAGAGAAAAACAAACAGCCATTAATTCACACAAATTTAATATACTCTGATGTCTTGGCCAAAGCCTTCAAGGAGTAAAACATTACAATAAATTCTTGCCTTAAATACAGGAAGCAATTAACACTTAATTACATATTAAATGCACAGCCTCCAATTACACTCCTCATTTAACCCCCTAGGGGATAAAGTATCACATTTAAAAATATAAATTGATTCTGTACATAATTGTTCTTTTATAACTGTTTGATCAAACTGAGAAACAGACTTTTTCCAAAACAGTACCTTGTAACCCATTATTGTCCACATGCTGAGATTTATTAAAATGTACAGCTATAGAAATGTCTTCTTTCTTATTAATAATATCTCTCACATATAGTAACAGCCTAATTTTAAAGCACTCCTTACTCTCCCCCACATAAAATTTGTTACAAGGGCATCTAAGAGTGCTCTCTATACACTGAGCTTTTGACTGTATAGAGTTCCACATGTTGTTCAGCCTTTGCTCTCATATTTATGGCCCCTACCCCACAACATGTGTGGGATTCCACAATATTACTGGGATATTGGGAATGACAGCACTAAATAATGATAGACCATACCTTTCAACCTCTTACTGCATGACACCTGGAGAAAGCCTTACAATTGTGGGACAGAGGGCCAAACACAGGGGCATAATTGAAATATGGCAGTTGTAAACTGAGAATGTTGCTGGTGTAACAGGGTTAGTTGTAACATATCTTTAATGAGGGATATGAGGTAAGAAATACCAATGGATGTTAGCAGTTACTGACTGCAATCCTCAGAGTATGCTACTTGATTTTTCAAAGACAAAAAAATGTCTGAGGAACACACCAAATATAGGAGTCCAAACTCTGGACATTCTGTGGATAGCCCTACAATTGAGAGTTATGTCAAATACATAACACTGTTAGAGTTAAAATCACGCAGAAACCCCATGTCCACAGAAACCCTGTTAGACTAGCATTAATCCAAATGTATAATAGCAATACTTACATTCTGTCACTATGTCTGGAACATTCTCCCCCATTTTGTTGGCCTATCTCCACAGTTTTGGTTGTAAGAGGTATTTCCAAATACCCTCTGTGATGCTGTTCTTCACACACCTCCATGAAGTCCCCCTCACAGGCAAGGAAAAAGGGCTATGCCCACAAGATGTACTCAATTATAGGAGTGTGTTGCTATGCCATTGGTTCTAGGAATAACAACATAGCTGTTCTACATGCAATTAGTAAGTGGGGGACAACAATTGGTGCACAGGCCATCAGCTGCTCATGAGCATTACCTACAAAAGGCAAGCTGCTGCCTATGTAAAACAGATGCATATCCTACCTCTGTGACAGAGAGAGAGAGAGAGAGCGAGAGAGAGAGAGAAACAAATTCAGAGAAAGGAAAAAAAGCAAAACAGGATATAACCACCTACACTTGCAAAAAAATAGGTATGTCAAACAAGTAAGCATGTAATGGACTGCAGTAGGGGGTATGTAAGAATGGGAAATAGAAAGTTTAACATGTATGTCTCAACAAGACTTGCTGTACTGATATATTGCTGATCAGAACCTATGGCCATAGCATCTGGGTCTGTCGGTCTGCAGTGACATAGACAGGAGCGGCCCTAGGTCAACTGGTGCCCTAGGCAAAACAGCTCCACGGTGCCACCCAACACATTACCTAGTGCCCCCATCCTGGTCTACCTACACCAAATAAATACTGGAAAAGTGCCCCTGCTACACTGGCGCCCTAGGCTGCCACCTAGTTGGCCTATGCCTAAGGCCGGCCATGGACATAGATCATAGGCCAGGCCCCTGAGTCACGCCAGGAAAGGATGGCTCACATATGACTACTACTAGAGTGTGTGTTGAACAATACTGACTTTGACAATGCTAGGCCAGCTGCTGGGATGTTGTACATATCCATATCTTACTTGTGAATACAACTATGATATACTTCTTTATCTTAGAAATGTGAGAGACCTATACATGGTATTTGCAAAGCAAAGTACTGTTGCAGATGTGTGTGTTGAACTGCATGTGATATACTGAACTCATACAATTTAGCTGTCCAGTGTTATGCACACTGACCATATGTGTGCCTCATATTTGTAGTCATTTACCCATAGAGTTGTGTTATGTCTGGCAAACCCATATCTGTGAAGACTGACATTACAACATGGCCTTCTTTTCCTTTGGCTGTTCCCGTTGCTCTGTCACACCAACCACTTGCAAGTCCTCTCTCACCACATCCAGAAACCTTATCTGAGGCCTTCCTCTCTTTCTCTTACCTGGCAGCTACATCCATACCATCCTTTTCCCAATATACTTAGCATCCCTCCTCAGCACATGTCCAAACCGATGTAATCTTGCCTATTTGGCTTTGTCTCACAACCGTCCAACATGGGCTGACCCTCTGATATACACATTGCTAAACCTGTGCAACTTCATCACACCCAGGGCAAATCCTAACATCTGTAACTCTGCCACTGCCAGCTCTGACTCCTCTCTTTTTGTCAATGCTACTGTCTCTAACCCATATAACATAGCTGGTCTCACTACCCTCTTGTAGACCTTCCCTTTCACTTTTACTGGTACTCGTCTGTCACAAATTGCTCCTGACACTCCTCTCCACCCTGCCTGTACTCTCTTCTTCACCTGTCATCCACATTCGTCATTACTCTGAAATGTTGATCCCAGTCATTTAAACACATCCACCTTTGCCAACTCTACTCCATGCATCCTTAACATTCCGCTATCCTCCCTCTCATTTAGACACAAATATTCTGTCTTAGTCCTGCTGACCTTCATTCCTCTCCTCTCTAGAGCATAACTCCACCACTCCAGGGTCTCCTAAATCTGTTCCCTACTCTCAATACAGATCACAATGTCATCTGCAAACATCATAGTCAACGCGGACTCCTGTATGATCTTGTTTGTCAATCTGTCCATCACCATTGCAAATCAGAAAGGGCTCACAGTTGATCCCTGATGTCATCCCACCTCCACCTTAAATGCATCTGTCACTCCCAATGCAGTCCTCATCACTGTCACACCACCCTTTTACATATCCTGTAGCACTCTTACATATCTCTGCCACTCATGACTTCCTAATACAATACCACAACTCCTCCCTAGGCACCCTGACACATGCTTTCTCTAAGTCCAGAAAGACACAAAGCAACTCCTGACCTTCTCCATTAACACTCTCAGAGCAAACATTGCATCTGTAGTTCTTTTTCCTGGCATGAAACCATACTGCTGACCACTACTCACCACCTCCCTGCTTAACCTAGCTTCCACTACTCTTACCCATAACTTCATGCTGTGACTGGTCAATGTTATCCCTCTGTAGTTACTGCAGCTCTGCACATCAACCTCATTCTTAAAACTGTACCCAAGCACTTCCTCTGCACTCCTCATGCAACCTCTCATTTTGGTTAAAAACACCACTGCCATCTCCCTTAAATACATCCATGCTTCCACAGGTATGTAATGTGGACCAGCAGGCTTTCCAGTATTCCACCTCTTCATAGCTATCCTTACTTCCTCCTTGTTAAGCCATTGCACTTCTTGATTCACCATATTCCCATCATCCAACTTTCTCTGTCTCGTTCTCTTCATCAGCCTCTCAAAAAACTCTGTCCATATGCTCAACACACTCTCCTCACTTGTGAGTACATTTCCCTCTTTATCCTTTATCACCCGTATATGCTGCACATCTTTACTAACTTAGTCCTTCTGTCTAGCCAGTCAGTACAAGTCCTTTCATCCCTCCTTAGTGTCCAACCTGTCATACA
This sequence comes from Protopterus annectens, assembly GCF_019279795.1. NCBI lineage: Eukaryota > Metazoa > Chordata > Ceratodontiformes > Protopteridae > Protopterus > Protopterus annectens. Next base: position 120,557,136 of record NC_056747.1, on the reverse strand, counting down.
ACTCTTCATATGCCTCATCCTTAATATTTGCCACCTCTCTCTTTGCCATGCACCTCATCTCTTCATACGCCTGTCTACTTTCCTCATCTCTCGGACAATCCCACTCCTTCTTCCCCAACCTCATTTTCTGTATATTATCTTGTAATTCCTCAGTCCACCACCAGGTCTCCTTGTATTCCTTCGTCCATCCACATGTCACACCAAACACCTTTCTAGCCATCTCCCTTACTTGCTCTGCTGTACTTACCCAGTTATTTAGTAGATCATCTCTGCCACCCAGTGCCTGTCTTAACTCTTCCCTGAACTCCACCTCACAATCACCCTTTTCCAGTTCACATCATTTGATCCTTGGTGCTGCCATCACACTCCTCCTCTTCTTGATCACCAACATCATCTTACAGAACAACATTCTATGCTGCCTAAATACACTTCCCCCTGTCAACACTTTACATTCTCCAATCTCCTTCAAACTGGCCCTCCTACATTGAATATATTCCATTGTGCATTTTACTCCACTCTTGTATGTCACCCTATGCTTCTCCCTTGTGTTATAGCACATATTTACCACAGCCATGCCCATCCTTTTTGCAAAATGCACTGCCATTTCACTGTCTGCATTCCTCTGATTAACACCATATATGCCCATTACTTCCCCATCACCTCTGTTCCCTTCACCAACCTGCCCATTGAAATCTGCTGCAATCACCACTCTGTCACTTTTGGGTACAGTCATCACCGCATCACCCAACTGACTCCAAATTTCTCTTTCTCATCCATCACACAACTAACTGGGGTAGCATATGCACTAACAACAGTCATCATTACACCATCAGTTTTCAGCTTCATAAACATCACTCTATCAGACACTCATGTCATCCTCCAAAAACACTCTTGGCATACTGTTCCTTCAGGAGAACACCTATCCCCTTCTTCCTCCTATCCATATCATGATAGCACAATTGTGACTGGCCTCCCATAAACCTAGCCATACTCCCCTTCCATCTGGTCTCTTGCACACACAATATGTCAACCTTCCCCTGGCCATCATATCAGCTAGCTCTGTCCCTATACCAGTCATACTGCCAACATTAAAAGTTCTTACCCTCACTACCACATTCCTAGCTTTTCTTCTTTCTTCATGCCATATGAGTGTTGGATATCCTCCAGGATATGCCTGTCAGTACAGAGGCTACACTGCTATTGAATAACTCAGGTGTGTTACAGCAATATCAAGACAGTGTCACTAATGTTGTCCCATTGTCCCCCATGTATGTGTAGCGTCCTACAGATGTCCTTGTCTAATGGGTTGAGAGGGATGATTGGGCAGCAAGAGTGTGAATACAATGTGCCATACTGATATAAAACAGAAATGTATATCAGGTATTACCTGTGCACATGTCAGTATGAGTAGGTGTATCTGGCCACCTCATAACAACAGACATGGGATGCAAAATGTCAGTTAAGGAAGCTGTACATGTTGTACATGTGTTCATAGGTTCATAGGTAGGTACTAGGCTATCTGCCCAAGGGCATTTATAAGCCTAGCCAGAGTGTGTTGGCTTTCGCCACCCCATTCATTAATTAACTGATCCTCTGTCAAGCAGAGCCAATGAAGTGATCCCAGGGGTGTATTTTCTGTTACCCATCCACTCGTCAAGGTTCCTCTTGAATAGTGTTAGTGAGGGGCTCTGCCTGATGTAGTTTGGAATTTTGTTCCAAAGCATGGGGAGCCTCTGTAACAGGAATCTATCCATCTGGCATGTTCTATTTATTGTTGTGATGAGGTTTAGCTCACTAGAGTGTGTGGCTCACAGTGACTTAAATTTCTTTAGGTGGAGCATGTCCATCAATTCTGAGTTGAACATGGCTTTGTAAGTCAGGCAGAGATCACCTCTGAGTAAGCGATATGCCACTGAGTATAGCCAGACAGATATGTTTGAGGCCAGTAATCTTCTTGGTGAGGTACTTTTGTGGTCTTTACAGCTGTTGGAAGTGTCTTGTGAAGTACATCTCAAATGGGACATTGTACTCAATGATGGGTCTAATGAGTGATGAGTAGAGGGACACTATAACCTCATTATTTCTAGATGCAAACCCTTTAGTAATTAGATGGGCCACATAGAAGGATTTCCTAACTACTTTGGCAATATGATTGTCAAAGGAGAGATTACTATCTACCTCACATCTCTTATTATCTCTTCTGTATTAAGGGGGCTGCCACCTATGTGGTAATTCGTGGGTGTTTTGTTTTTCTCAAACAGGATGACTATGCATTTTTTGGCATTTAGCTTGTGGCCATGACTTTCACACCAGGTGTCCATCTCAGTAAGGCCCTTTTGGAGGATGTCCGTGTCAGCCAGAGAGTCAATTATGGCTCCCAGTTTGCAGTCATTGGTGAACTAGGTTAGCCATAGTCCTCCTGCATCTGCCTGTACTTCTGAGAAGTATGTGCCGAACAGTAGGGGTCCCAGGACTGAGCCTTGTTGGACACCACTTGTGACTGGTTTAGAGTCGGAACTGGAGCCCGCTATTCTTACTGTGTGAGTTCTGTCTGTAAGCCATTTGGCAACCCATCTCGTGACATAGGGGTTTATGTTCAGGCTGGGGAGTTTTTCTGTAATACCCGAGTGGGAAATGGTGTTGAAAGCCTTGGCGAGGTCAAGATAGGCTGTGTGAATCACCTTTCCCTTGTCTATGGCCTTGGTGACTGTCTCAAAGAAGTCAACCAGGTTTAGTTGGCATGATCCACCCTTAACAATGCCGAACTGGGTCGGGTCAAGTGTTTGGAGGTTCCCAATGTCTTTGTTAGTGAGTTCCATGATGATGCGCTCCATAGCCTTGCAGACCAGGTTAGTCAGGTGTATGGGGAGATAGTTACCAGGGTCAGTTGTGGCCCCTCCTTTGTGGAGAGGAATGACCGTTGCTGTGTGCCATTCTATGGGCACATAGCTTGTGGAGAAGCTGAGGTTGAACAGCATGATTAGGTGGGGGGTTAGTTCATTCTGTAGTTCATGCAAGACGCAGCCTGGGACACCATCTGGTCCCATTGATGCTGTGTTTTTGGCTTTTGAAAGGGCTGTTTTCACCTGTGCGTCTGTGACTTTTGGGACACTACACTTTTCTGGTATTGTTGTGGGCCCTTTTGGAGGTGAGATAGAGGTAAAGTTTGCACTGCATCTATCTGTCAGGATGTTGGCAATATCAGTAGGTTCAGTATATTTTGTGCTATTTTGCACTAGTTCAGTGCATATCTATGAGTTCACACTTAGATTCTTAATATAGCTAAAGAAGGCTTTATGGTTATCTTTTGAATCCTTGGCTATTTTTCTTTTGAAGTTAGCCTTGGATGATTTCATGAGGGACCTTAGTTTCTTACTGATACTCATCAGGGATGTCTTTCCTTCTTAGGATTTGTTTTTTTTCTGAACTAGTTACCTCCTTCTACTGTATAGCTTGTTTATGGCAGGGGTCCACCAAACTGGTTTTCCTTCTCTTAGAGGAGTGAGTCTTGGTTTTGCTAGGGATGGCATGATCCATGCATCCTTGTATGTGCTCATAGAGTGCATTAGTAAAGGTTTCTGCATCTTGGGGGCTGTAAAACTTACCACCTCTGTCTTCAGTAAGGTGAAGTTTTCTTTAGAAAAGTTTTTTACTGTGGTTTCCTTAGTTGGAGGTGGTGTGTGGATATCCAGAGCGATTAGTTTATGGTCTGATCTAACCAGTGACGGGTTGACCTCCGGTGTGGAACACCTATCTCCCATGTTGGTGATGACCAGGTCCAATATGTTTTCACCTCTGGTAGGGGAGTTTACCAGCTGATCCAAGACATTTGAGTTGATGAATTCCAGGAAGCGCTGGGCCTGGGAGTTTGTACTCGAGTAGTTTTCCCAGTGAATGGTAGGGTAATTGAAATTGCCCATATCAGGGTGTTCAGTCAGACCTTCATGTTTTCCAATGTCTCCAGAAAGGTGGAATGGTGGTCCTGAGCCATGGAGGGTGATCTGTAGTAGGCCACAATTTGCACTGAAGATTTGCCCGATGTTAGTTGCACATGGATGATCTTAGAGGTATCATGCTGCACCACTAACCTGGAGGTGTAGGTATCCATGATAAATATGGATACACCTCCTCCTTTTGTGTTTTGGTCTGTGTTCTATGGCCGAAATGTGTTGTATGAGTTGTAGCCTGGTAGTGCTGGGGTGCTCTCTGGAGCCTTGAACCAGGTTTCAGTTACTGCACAGATGTTGACGTTCTCCATACTGAGGAGTGCTTCGAGTGTGTGTATTTCGAGATTTAAACTCCTGGCGTTGAGTAGCATAACCTCAGTATTTTGTTAATTGTGCTGTTTACGGAGGTGGGTTTGACTTTTGAGCCTTGCCTAAAAAAGCACTATGGGGGCAGCAAGAGCCTTGGCCAGTATTCAAAAGCTAGGGGTGACAGGTGCAAGCTGTTTCTTGTGAAGCAACGCGGCTTGTCAAGCATGTCATCCCAGGCTGACAAACACTGGATCCCCTTTGAATGACACCAGAAGCTTAGCCAGTTGTTGAAGTTGATAATTTTTTCTTTATACTGAGGTATCATTCTTGGTGAGGGCAGGATGTTCTCCGGTCAGGGTCATACCAGCCTGGGCTACATGATCAGAAAGCTCTTCCATTTCTCTTTTTATGTAGTCCAGGGAGGTACGTCTCAGGTCATTCACAGCAACATGAACAATGACAAAGTCATATTTGTACTTGTTCTGGAGTGACCTGAGTGCTTGTGTTATGTGGCAGATTCTGGATTCTGACAGGCAGCTAACAGTAACCTTCTGCTTGTCCAGCCTAGTGAGTGGGACGTCAGTGTGCCTGACTATGGAGTCACCTATTACTAGTATGTTAGGTATGTTATTTTGCCGTAAGGGCTGTGATTGTGCGGCACACTGATTTTGTGTTTTATGTGGTCTGGTTTGTGACAGGAGGTGCAGGTTGTTTGGGTATCTGCTTTGGAGGTGTCTGATGCTTTTACAGGTTTTTATTTAGAGCCTCTGAGTATGATTTTGTGTATTTATGTGTATTTTTTGCCAGTGCTGTTTTAGTAGGTCTGTGTGCAGCTGGAGGTGTGGTGCAAGTATTATCCTTCTCCTCTTGACTGTGTGTTCCAGTCTTGGGTGGAGACAGCTTAGCTTCCAGTTTGGCTGCATAATTGCATCTCTCGCATATGTTAGTGTTTTGTGGTAGGAGGAGAGGGTCGTCTGTGTACATGAGGCAGTTGTAACATTGCCTCTGGATACCCAGATTCACCAGCTGGACTGGAGAGTACACCTGAAATTGCCCTTTGGTCATGCCTGAACAGTAGGGTGAGCTGTTAAGTAGCTTGGTTTGTGAGGGGGTGAATAAAGAGCCTTGCCCTGCTGGGCAATCAGTGTCAGGGTATATTAGTGCTTGCTATTTGGTCTGAGCAAGTGCTGGGCTGTAGTGTAATCTTAGTTACTGTGTATCCAACAGAGTGACATTTCTACAGCTACTGGTTGTTGCATTGCCCTGACACAGCCATGGGTACAACAATAAGAATGATTATCTGTTTGTAATTGGAGAGGTGTCCAACTGTATTATGACTTTGTGTCCATGCCTACTGCAAATAGCTATATGAACACCTACATAGCTGTATGGACTCAGCAATACCTCAGTTGTCTAACTTGCCTCCTCCAAAGTAGAGTAATCTCCTTTGCTGGACAGCAGCAATACACAAACCACAAACTTGATCCCTATAGTGGCTGTACAGGGCAAAGTAGGAGCAGGCACCAACCTGGCATCAAGTCAGCCATTGTCTAAACAATCATATAAGACCACAGGTGGATTACTGTAAGGCTAACTATGAGTACAAATTAGAGACATCCACCAAGGCCAATCACAAGGCCATCGTCCCATATGTCTGCAATCTCAGAGGCAACAAACCAACCCAACCTGTAATGGTGGACAATCAGACCACATACACACGCACACAACATAGCTAGAGGCAACCTGCTGCAGATAGGGTTAGGGCACACATCACTCCCCTTGCTCAGCATCACTATAGGTGTATATGCACAGTACCCATATCCCTCCCCTCATCCCCAGTGAGCAGGTACATATTGCCTACTGAAAGGCAACAAACATAAGTATCCATGGGACATCATAACATCCCTGTCCACATCCTACATGAACTCAGGCATGTGCTTCCAGCACCATTACACACTGTAGTCACACCAAGCTTCAGTACCATCCACACCTCATCCACATGAAAGATGGCCAATGTCATCCATCTACACAGACCTGAATGAGGAATAAAGAATTATGGAATTAACTGGCCCTCATTGGGGGGAATATGACACATTAGGACCAGGAGTGCAACGCAAGCTGATACGGTGCTGATAGAGTACAGGGGTATGGTGTGGTTGTGAGTGGTGGCTACTGGTATTCACACTACATTTGCAGGTTCTGTACATACTGTTGCCAAATGTACTGAGTCCTGTGATGTGTTTTGTTGTTTATGTCTTCCAGGTGCAATGTCACATCACAGACGTGCAACCTTTACAGCGGCTGAAACCAACTGCATCATCGAAGCCATACTATAGCACCACTCACTACTGTTTGGACGAAGCCAGCAACATCTGCAGGAAAGAACTGCCCTGTGGGACGACCTTGTGCACAGGGTAAACGATGTCAGCTTGCAAACACATACATATGAGCAGGTCCGGCATCATGCAACCTACCCTCTATGCAATGGCCAGTGAAGGGCTGCTGCCATAGCCAGGGACCGCTTAGCCACAGGTGGCAGCCCAGCCATGCAGGCCCCACTGACACCCACTGAGGAGCTCCTTGCTAACCTTGGGGCACCCACTCCACCATAGAACAGGATCCAGAATCCAGCATTGTGGAGGGGTGGGTGGCACCCACACAGTGGATGAGGAGCATGCAGGTAAAGCCCTAGTGCACATTACTAGAGTACTGTAGCATACATAGTTGTATCTGTAGAGTATCTACATGCATATGTCAGATAAGATAGCAGTTGTGGACTGGTTTTGTAATGCACAGAGGTGCACATATATGGTGATTGGGAAGCATAGTTCATAGTATTGGGGGTTGTACTGTTAATGTAAAGAAATTCTGCTTCCACCCTTTACCAAGGCCACATGTGAGTCTGCTGACAGTACCTATTGCCCACAACTATTTAGGTCCTTCTGGGGTGGGACAGCAGCCTGTAGCTGGTGAGTATGGAATTGTTTTGTTGTGCCTTGCCAATATCCCAGGCATGTTAAGGCCATGCTATTTCACATGCACACAACTGTCACACCTGCCCATATTGCTTGATGTCCATGTTCACTTATGGTGGTGTTAAGTGCAGTGCATCACAGTGGTCACCACAGGGGCCTATATGAAGGCTATGTAACATTCCTGTAGCATACCTCACAACCTGTCAGTGTAAGACGGCTGAACAGAGACCAATAAACTGGGGGGACAAATGGGGTATGGTAGGGACATATGAAATATTAATCCTATATAGTACAGACCCCTGTTAAGATGCCAAGTGTTTCTGATATATGCAACAAGAGATGAGAATATTGCATTCCACACCTTTTCCAACCTGTAATGTGACCATAACATGAACAAGTAACTTGTAAAACAGAAAAATATGCTAGGGTAGCAAATATGGGGTATACAAACCTTACAATACGCTGGATCATATGTGGGCACACCCACCAAATAACAGGAGCCCTTCACATTGCTGACATTTCATAATGCCGACAATCATATGGCTGACACCATATGATTGACATTTGAAAAGCCGACAATGTGAAACCGGCATCTCAGTACAGTGTGGAATGGAAAGATTTCCATTCCTGCACTGTAGTGCGATCTCAGAGGTATATTCAAGTTACAGGGGGTGCAGAGGGGCGTAGCCACCCTGCTAGCAGTTTAAAGAAAATTTAATTTTCCTTTCTCATGGTCTACTTCCATTGTCGATATTTCAAATGTCGGTCATAAGGTGTCGGCCATATGATTGTTGGCATTTTGAAATTTCGACTTTGTGAAGTAGATTCCCAAATAACATATTGTGGAAGCAGCTTGTAATGTACTGACAGCATTCACTCTGCTTGGGTACACACCTGCCATCAAGTACAGGGACTCAGTGTAACAACAAATAACGGTCTGCTGTCCGAGTGGTATATTCATGACATTTGCTCAGTTGCCTGTAACAGAAGCAGCCATGGCTTGCACACATCTTACAAAGCATCAAAGGGCTCTCATATTTGAAAGGTATCAGTCAGGAGTAGGGTACAACAACATTACCAAAGCATTGCATATACCATGAAACATAGTGGAGACAGTCATCAAAAGGTGGATTAAATATGGGACAACAGTGCTGTTGAAAAAAAACAGATGTCCTTCCAAAACAGATGAAAAGACACATCAAGAACTGGTCAGGGAGACTGCCAGAAGACATGCAGCAACATTGAGGGAGTTGCAGGAATCTCTGGCAAGTACTGGTTGTGTAGTATATGTGGCAAGAATCACCCAGATTCTGCATAAGTCTGGCCTATGGGGTAGGTTTAGTAGACAGAAGCATTTACTCACATGACACACCATCCAGGGCTGTGTACAAGTAGAAAAACATAACATCAAGTCTCCCAAAGGCATGTGTTGAAATGTGTAATGGTGTAATGAGACCAAGGTTCAAACTTACAGCCACTATCCCTAAAGCTATATGTGGTGCACAAGCAACACCTCACCACCTGAAGACCACCACCCACACATTGAAGCTTGCTGGTGGCAGTGCTTTGCTGTGGGGTCACTGTTCATTAGCTGGAACTAGGCCTGTAGGCACAGTGGAGGGAATTATGAATAGTTCCAAATAACACTCACGTGTGGGCCAAAGACGTCAAGCATCTGCAAGACGGCTGAGGATCGTGAGCGGTTTCAGCTTCCAACATGACAATGACCTGAACCATACATCCAAAGCTATCTAAGAATGGCTCCACCTGAATACAATCAAGGGTATGAATTAGGCCAGACAAAGGGCAGACTTAACACCAATAATAAACCCCCATTGTGACCTTTAGTGTCTGTGCACATGAGCTGGCCAAGCCATCTGAAAGAGTTGGGGGATTTTTGCAGGGAAGACTGTCCAAATAATGCCAAGTCAAGATGTGCCATGCTGATATTCCCCTTCCCAGGAAGATTGACTGCTGTAGTTCACTTAACAGATCCTTCAAAAAAGCATTGGTTTAAGGGTGTCCGCACTTATGCAACCACCATATTGTATGCATCTCACTGAGTATATTTCACAAATAACACATCTGTTTGTTTCTCAATTGGAATGCACAGGTCATATGTCACATTTAAGGTGGGTAATGTTTTTGAATGAAGTATTGTGGTCTCATTTTATATAATACAAGAGCCTGGCATGTTAACAGGGGTGTGTACACTTATCATATCCATGTTAAGCTTAGAATGTTGTTGGTGTAACAGGATTTGTTTGAACATATATTCAGTGCTAGAGATGAGGTCTGCAAATCAAATGTATGTCATTAATTAGTGTCATCAGTCCTCATATCATCCCAGTTATGTGTCAGACAAACACATAAGGGTCATGAGGAACAGAGGAAACATATGTGCCAGACATTTAAACATTCTTCAGTGATTTGTAAAGTTGTGAGGTAGGGTCTATAGCAGTTTCCATTGTGCTATACAGGTGAACAGCAATAATGTGTACATGGGTGCAGTGTGTGCTAGGGGAATGGACATCACCTACAGTACTCATGCATCCCAGAGATGTATATTGTTAGTAACAAGGATTGAAAATGGCTGCAATGCATGATGTTGATGGCTGAGTGTCATGCATGTCACCTTTTGAGTAATGTGAGGTCTGTGTAATAGCTTTGTGCCACCTCACATGTAAGTGCCTGTGTGCATGTCTCTGTGTGTGTCTGTGTGAGTGGCAGACAACCATAATGTACAGGTATTAATTTACATATATTGTCTTCCCCTCACAGGTGGCAATAGGGCTCGGGGTCCCTCCCACTTGGAAAATGATGTCAGTGTCTCTGCAGACTCTGACAATGATGATAGGCATAGTGAGGCACAGGCAGCATTGTCAGGAGCTGAATCTGTGCCATTAGTTGGCATCCCACTGTTGTCCACCCCATCCCCGCACATAGTCACAATGCCCACACATATCCCATCACCAGTGGCCATAAACAATGGACAGTTGGTTGGTGGTGGCATGGGACAGCCAAGTGTGGTGACTATGGCAAGTGTGTTGGTAGACACCAGCCATAGCCAAATAGCAGGTGAGGTCCCACACAGGTGGATGGACAGGGGTGCTCAAAGGAGAACTTCTGCCTGTCATGCCCCTGTCACAAGTGCCACAGCAGGTGTCACCAGGCACAAGTTTCGGACCATCATGGAGACACAGGCATGTAATGAACATAACACCAGACAGATTCTCAGGGTCATGAATGCAACACTTCCTGCTATGCGTGACAACATCCATGATCTTTTTGATGCCCACCATTATTATGCTGAGGTCATGGATAGACAGTTGGGTGAGATAGTGGCAATCCTCAACCATGGAATTTCAATCTTTGACCATGGAATGCCTGTGTTACAGCATGTGGTGGAAGTTGGCCATCAGTCATGTGGACGTAGGACAGCAGCAAGAACAGCTGAGGGTCCACATGGCCATGCAGCTTCCCGCTCCTGTAGTGGCAGTACCAGCATCATGACTGCTGTCCATGCCACAATGCAGTAGGCCAAGGGCACGTGGTCCTGGCCAGTCCCAACAGAGATGCAGATCCAACAGACAGCAGTCACCATCGGGGAGTAGTACTGCATCTGGCCTTGTGCCTGGTGCTGCCAGTGGGTCCCATAGCAGGCCCAGTTCCCATGTCTGTGGCCGGAGTCAGTGCCTGCCATGTAAGGTCCACAGCTATCCAACATACCCCTGTGTAGAGCATCCACATGACATGACTGTGTGCATCCACACACACACACACACACACACACACACACACACACACACACACACACACACACACACACATAACCATTGCAGCCAGGTCACCTCCAGACTTACACACACCACCTCTGCATGGCCCATTTAATGAACACCCCCAAACACACACACATGATGTCAACCAAATGGCCCAGCCTAGGCCTCTGGCAAACCCACACCACACCCTGTGCATATGATGATACCTGTGGAACATCCCTGTCATCCATACTATCGATGCAGGGACATGCTAATATGGTTCTGATGCACAGAGTGAACTTAGTTAGTTTAGCAATGTAATGCTGTGTAAAGTGTTGTCAGCCAGCATGTTTAATGGTTACAAGTAAGAGTGTGTAGCTGTCCAGCCATGATGCATTCTCTCACCACATCCATAAACCTTATCTTAGGCCTTCCTCTTTTCCTGTTACCTGGCAGCTTCATCCTTAGCATCTTTTTCCAATATACTCTGCATCCCTCCTCAGCACATGTACACTAGGGCAGCACATTAGGGTGTGGGTGGTGCAGCAGTAAATGTGTCACCTCACAGCAAGAGCAAGAGGTTCTCTCTCTCGGGTGCCTTTCTTGTGGAGTTTGCATGCCCTTCCCCTGCTCTCCTCCTGGTCCTCCCTGTTTCTCCCGGGTTCCTCCATATTCTAAAGACATGCTTCTTTCTGGGCTCATTTCTCCCTCCGCCTATCTGACTGGAGACTATTGACCCAGTTTCCCAACAAATAAATAAAATAAAATAAACATGTCCAAACCAACGTAATCTTGCCTCTCTGGCTTTGTCTCCAATCCTTCCAACCTGGGCTGACCCTCTAATATATTTATTCCTAATCCTGTCCACCCTCATCACACCCAGTGCAAATCTTAACATCTTTAACTCTGCCATGTCCAGCTCTAAGCCCTGCCTTTTTGTCAATGTCACTGTCTCCAACCCATATAACATAGCTGGTCTCATTACCCTCTTGTAGGCCTTCCCTTTCACCCTTACTGGTACTCTTCTCTCACAAATCACTCCTGACACTCTTCTCCACCCACTCTATCCTGCCTGTACTCTCTTCTTCACCTCTCTTCCACACTCACCATTACTCTGAACTGTTGATCCCAAGTATTTAAACTCATCCACCTTCGCCACTACTACTCCCTGCATCCTCACCATTCCTCTATCCTCCCTTTCATTCACACACATATATTCTGTCTTACTCCTGCTGACCTTCATTCCTCTTCCCACTAGATCATATCTTCACCTCTTCAGGGTCACCACCACCTGTTCCTTACTCTCACTACAGATCACAATGTCATCTGCAAACATCATAGTCCATGGGGACTCCTGTCTGATCTCATCTGTCAACCTGTCCATCACCATTGCAAATAAGAAAGGGCTCAGAGCTGATCCTTGATGTAATCCCACCTCCACCTTAAACGCATCCATCACTCCCACCGCAGACCTCACCACTGTCACATTACCCTCGTACATATCCTGTGCCACTCTTACATACTTCTCTGACACTCCTGACTTCATCATACAATACCACAACTCCTCTCTAGGCACTGTCATATGCTTTCTCTAAGTCCACAAAGACACAATGCAACTCCTTCTGACCTTCTCTGTACTTCTCCATCAACACCTTCAAAGTAAACATTGCATCTGCAGTGCTCTTTCCTGGCAAGAAACCATACTGCTGATCACTAATCATCACCTTCCTTCTTAACCTAGCTCCCACTACTCTTTCCCATAACTTCATGCTGTGACTGATCAGTTTAATCCCTCTGTAGTAACTACAGATCTGCACATCACCCTTATTCTTAGAAATTGGTACCAAAACACTTTTTCTCCATTCCTCAGGAATCCTCTCACTTTCCAAGATTTCACTAAACAATCTAGTTAAAGACTCCATTGCCATTTCACCTAAACACCTCTATGCTTCCACAGGTATGTCATCTGGACCAACAGCCTTTCCATTCTTCATCCTCTTCATAGTTATCCTTACTTCCTCCTTGCTAATCCACTGCACTTCATGATTCACTATCGGCACATCATCATAATGCATTATTGTAGTTATTAATGCTGACTGAATGTGGTCTCCATAATGTATTCTGTTTTTGTTCTAGGTGTCTGTGTGTCAGCAGGATGTAGCCCTGCAGACATTATCTAAAAGGGGTGTGGCAGTGTGTTAACACTTTGAGTGTGTCATATCCAGGATACAGCTGTACACAATTAACAGGTCTAACAGTTATTGCATGTGCCACATGGCTGTTAGGGCTGACGGGTATATGCAGGTAATTGTATGGTGGCTGACGTCAATAGCTCTTGTACAGTGGAGGTAAATTTAGTGGGTGGAACACACCTCAGATTTGTAAATTCCACATACCCTCAGGGTATTGTGTTCACAAAACACACAGTGAATACTGTTCATACACACACACACACACACACACACACACACACACACACACACACACACACACACACACACACACACACACAAACACACACACTCACACACATGATCACAATTGCCAGTGTGAAATCCCTACCCATCTAGTTAGTGCTAGTACAGTATTATGCAACTATCACAGGTGGCACAGAGCTCATAGTGCATTGATTTTCCAAAGTACATGTATAGCAAGTAACATCATGTGCCCTTGTAAGGAATGGCAACGGGTGGTGTAGTGGCTGTGACAGGTTTCATACTAATGTCATGGATGAGTGTACACACTCCCAAACACTGCTATACACACCAATGCACACACACAAGTGTGACAGTACTGTGATTAGGAGCCCTGCCTCTCTACCTGCTCATTCCATACTATTACATAGCTGTTGCCCACAGCACAGGGCTTATAGGTCTACAGAGTGTGTACAGATACCTCTACGTCGGATGTAAAAAGCGACCCTCATAGAGTGTAACATAGACATGTGCTGGGAGTACGATGGCCTACAATTGTAAAACATGGCCACCCAATAGATATATTCCTCACTCAAAGACACACACCCACACACACACACACACACACACACACACACACACACACACACACACACACACACACACACACACACACACACACACACACACGCGCACACTTGCCACGACTGAGATTAGAACCCCTACCTATCTAATTATTGTGTTAGGCATTTAGTGCATGTGCCATGGAGCTTAGAGAGTAAAGCGTGTCCCACAGTTCCTCTAAGGTGAACAACATCACCAGGCCTTGTACAGTATGGCAATGAGAGATGTACTGGATGAGAATGGACTCAGAATACTCTATCCTACCAAAATATACACAATGACCAACACAGATACAGTCATACACAAATTTGCCAGACCTGAGGTTAGCAGTCCTGCCTATCTTGGCAGTCACTCCATACTGTTACATAGTTTCTGCACTCGCTGTGGCCCTTATTGGGCTGAAGAGTGTATTCAGATACCTATATGGTTGATGGAGACAGCAGGCCTCATACACTGGACCTTGGGGCATGTACTGGGAACACCACAGTCTACAAATGTAAAACCCACTGGATATAGAAATCACTCAAACACAGGATACTGCTGTCACACACACACAATCACACATTTGCCCGGAC
>NC_056747.1:120525034-120537534 GCF_019279795.1 Protopterus annectens | reverse complement strand
GTCTGACATGGAGTCTGCTGCCTTCACAATGTGGGTTCCACGCATGAGCCAGTTTGCAACCCACCTAGTAACATAGGGTCTGATGCCTAAATGGGTGTGTTTGTCAATGATTCCTGAGTGAGGAATGGTATCAAAGGATTAGAAGCCCTGCCTATCTTGTTTTTGAGTCCATACTGTTACATAGTTATTTCACATGGCAGACAGCATATAAGGCAGCAGAGTGTCCACAGCTACAACTGCAGGGGTTTACAACAGTGGGCCCTGTACAGTGGATTTTTAGGATATGGTACACTCACACACACACACACACACACACACACACACACACACACACACACACACACACACACACACACAAACACAAACACACACACTTACACACTCACACACATGATCACAATTGCCAGTGTGAAATCCCTACCCATCTAGTTAGTGCTAGTACAGTATTATGCAGCTATCACAGGTGGCACAGAGCTCATAGTGCATTGATTTTCCAAAGTACATGTATAGCAAGTAACATCATGTGCCCTTGTAAGGAATGGCAATGGGTGGTGTAGTGGTTGTGACAGGTTTCATACTAATGTCATGGATGAGTGTACACACTCCCAAACACTGCTATACACACCAATGCACACACACAAGTGTGCCAGTACTGTAATTAGGAGCCCTGCCTCTCTACCTGCTCATTCCATACTATTACATAGCTGTTGCCCACAGCACAGGGCTTATAGGTCTACAGAGTGTGTACAGATACCTCTATGTCTGATGTAAAAAGCGACCCTCATAGAGTGTATCATAGACATGTGCTGGGAATACGATGGCCTACAATTGTAAAACATGGCCTCCCAATAGATATATTCCTCACTCAAACACACACACACACACACACACACACACACACACACACACACACACACACACACACACACACACACACACACACACACACACACACACTGACACACACACACACACACACACACACACACACACACACTTGCCAGGACTGAGATTAGAACCCCTTCCTATCTAATTATTGTGTTAGGCATTTAGTGCATGTGCCACGGAGCTTAGAGAGTAAAGCGTGTCCCACAGTTCCTCTAAGGTGAACAACATCACCAGGCCTTGTACAGTATGGATATGAGAGATGTATTGGATGAGAATGGACTCAGAATACTCTATCCTACTGAAATATACACAATGACCAACACAGATACAGTCATACACAAATTTGCCAGACCTGAGGTTAGCAGTCCTGCCTATCTTGGCAGTCACTCCATGCTGTTACATAGTTTCTGCACACACCATGGCCCTTATTAGGCTGAAGAGTGTATTCAGATACCTCTATGGTTGATGGAGACAGCAGGCCTCATACACTGGACCTTAGGGCATGTACTGGGAACACCACAGTCTACAAATGTAAAACCCACACCCCCACTGGATATAGGAATCACTCAAACACAGGATACTGCTGTCACACACACAATCACACATTTGCCCGGACTGAGATTAGAACCACAACCTATCTAGTTATTGCTACTAAAGTGATATGCAGTTATCGCACACACCACAGAGTTAGTAGGGTGCAGACTGTTCCAAGGCTCTTCTATGGTGAGCAACATTACCAGCTCTTGTAATGTATGGCAATGTGCAGTGCACTGGGAGAGTGAGGCCTCACAATAATGTCTCCTACACATATACACACTTACAAACACTTGCACACACACACACACACACACACACACACACACATACTCACATTTGCCAGGACTTAGATTGAAACCCCTGCCTATGCAGCTATAGGTGCTATAGTGTTATGCAGTTAACACAAGCACCAGGAAGCCTATAGGGTGAAGAGTGTCACAAAGTACCTTTAAAGTGAAGAACATCACCAGCTCTTGCAATGTAGGGCAATGGGGGGTGTAGTGGGTGAGATGGGCCTCAAAGTACTTTCACCTACAAGTTTACACTGTCACAAACACTTGTATAGATGGTAATACACACACATGTCTGCCAGTATGAGATTCATAGGATCATGTATTCATAGGTGTGTACCAGGCTATTGGGCATGGAGCCATGACAGGCCTAGCACATGGAAGTACCCTAGCATCATGCAACCTGACATCTTTTCCCAGTGCATCTATCAGCTATTGCCACTTCCAAAAAGAACGTGTATAGCTCCACAAATCCACAGACCACACCAGCTAGTAGATGTAAAATGTTCTTAACGCAAAATTTATTTATTCATCCACAGTATAAAAACGCGTTTTCGCCACTCAGAATATAGAGGCTTCTTCAGAGAACAGTTAAAACTATTTAAAATTTGGCGCTCTTTATACAACATGAATTTACTTGCTCCGTGTGCAATACACGTCATTTCCTCTCATAAAATTGTTGTATTACATACAATCTCTCATAAAATATCCTAAGCATACAAAATAATTAATTAAATAAAATTAATTATAAAACGGACCTTCCTATCAGTTCTTACAATTCCGTTCCTTCCAAAATACATGTAAGGTAAACAAGCAAGAAACTTGACATCGTACCTGTCATATACATACCAGTATACCTTTTACAAGCATGCATATAATAATGATTTTTAACAAATTGACTTAATTACTATATGTCAGTCAATCTAAACTCCTATATTATTGGCCCTCTTAATATAAGGAAAATGTCCCATATATTATGGGAATAAAATAAAAATAAAAGTAAAAATAAATAAAAGTAATTTAAACTTGTGCTTGCTGTTGCCACTTTAAGTCGTAGTTGTGGCTTAATGAAATCCCTAGTATGCACTAACCCCATGCCACAATTTTAATTAGTATAAAACTAACTACTACCCAATGATGTCCTCCATTCAAATTATATTATCTAAGATAACTTTTCAATTTGAGTAGGCAAGAAATATTACAGTTGTCATTTAAACCAGGAGAGCTGAAAGCCTTCAATTTTATTTGCCATTCCAACTCTCTGGTTTCCAAAATAATTGATATAGGTCCTCCTCTACTATTGTAAGTAATATGATCAATGGCTGTAAAATAAAATTTATGTCCATTATGTAGATCAATATGCTTTGCTAGGGCATTGTCATTTTTTTGTTTCCGGATAGCATACATATGTTGGTAAATCCTCTCCCTAAACTTACGGTCCGTTTTTCCAACATAGTATGCAGGACAACTATCACACGTAGCAAGATATACAATAGATTTGGTTTCACAATTTATCTTATGCCCAATCAAATATTTTTTGCCATTGATTTGGAAGGAGCTCCCTGTTTTCAGACAACTGCACCAATTACAGTGTCCACAAGTAAATGTCCCTTTTTGTTTTGAAAAGGAATCAGTATTTTTATTACTTTCCAACAGTGTTTTCAAATTCCTCCCCTTCCTATATACAATAATAGGTTTCGTCCCCAATTTCTCTGATAATAATCTGTTACTTGATATAAAAAACAGTTTTTATAGAGAATAGAACAAATATCTTTCGAATCTGTATTATATGTTGTGATGAAGCTACAGGAATAACTTTGTGTCTCTTCATTAACCTGTGTCAAAGTGGGTTCCAAATCTACTTGAATCGTTTCAGAGGTACATGTAAGATCATTACTACCAACCCTAGATTTGATGGATAACAAGGGTGTATAAAAAACATTTTCTCTCTTGTTCCTAACCTCAACTAATAACTCATTGATTAGTGCTTCAGGATAGTCACGGTTCCTAAACATGTCGTAAAGAACCTGGCATTCAGAATTGAATTTACTTTCAGTACTACACATCTTCACTGCTCTAATCAGTTGCCCTTTGACGATGGAACATTTTTGTCTATATGGGTGTTGGCTAGAGAAGTGAAGAAATGAGTTGCAATAAGTGGGTTTTCTATGTATAGAGGAAATCAATACCCCATCTTCTATGGTTTTTCAAGTTTAACGTCCAAATAGTCTATATTGGATGTAGAAAACTTATGTGTAAACCTGAAAAACTCAGTAGTACTATTCATATATTCAAGAAGGTGCAAAGCATCCTGTTCTGAACCTTTGAATATCATAAAGATATCGTCCAGAAATCTCGTGTAGTAAACTATCTGAGGTGTGTAGTTTGAATTCCCAAGAATAAATCGTTTTTCCCAGTAGGCTACAAATATATTAGCCACTGACGGGCCACATGGTGATCCCATTGCTATGCCTTGTGTTTGCAAAAAGTATTTTTTATCAAATGTAAAGAAATTTGATGTTAAAATTATATCTAATAGGTCCGTAACTGTATCAATCTCATGTTTTGGAGCCCCTAGATTGGTCAAAAGAGTGCCTATCCACTCAATAGCCTCCAAATGTGGTATAGATGTATAAAGATCCACTACGTCTACGGTGAGAAAATTACATAGTGGATCTATTTCGAGCTCGTTGATATCTGAGAGAAAGGACCATGAGTCTTTACAGATGTAAGGTAGTAATTTAATATACTTTGAGAGGATTCTATCCACTAAGCATGCACATGGGTAAGTCATAGAAGATCTAGCGTCTATGAGTGCTCTCATGGGTGGGTTATGGAGATCTTTGTGAATCTTGGGAATTCCAAAGATAACAGGGGTCTTTGGTGTTGTGATATCTATAAATTGATAGGTGTCATTATCAATTTTTCCTGCCAGAAAAAGCTCACGAAAATAGCCCCTGTTTCTGGAATAAGCCATGTTCATCTCATTGACAGAAGCAGATGTATAAGCTGGACTGTCTAAAATACATAACATTTTGTTGGTATAATCACTGTTGTCAAAGATGACCAACCCTCCCCCTTTGTCAGGTTTAAAAACCCTCACTGGTAGGTGACAAAGTTCGTGTAGGAGCACTTTTTGTTCTTTAGAAATGTTGTACTTCTGGTATCTGGATGAATTCTTTCTGTTGGATTCTAGATATCTAAAGTCAAATTCACACACTCTCTCGAAAAGAGATAAGTCAGGATGTATTGGTGGATTAAATGCACTTGACAGTTTTAATTTGTACCCATCTTGTTGCATAGGAGCTGAAAACAAAAGTCCTAGATTCAACTTCCGTATGAAGCATTTTAAATCAATGATAGTATCTGTCAAATTAAAATGACTGCTAGGTACGAAAGTATTCCCAAGGGCTAATAAATCAATTAGCTCTTGTTCTATGGTAAAGCTAGAAAAATTATAGATTTTAAAGTCCCCTTTTGTATTGACCAGTATCTTCACACTTGTGTCCTGGTCAATTTCCAGATTGCTATCCAAATTCAAGATTGGTTGTTGTTCCATCGTCTGTTCCTGTAGCTCTTCTGATGGTAATTGTTCTGTTGGCCTAAAAAACCTTTTTTGTGGTTTTTTTGGCCATCCCCCTGGAACCTTTGACCATTGTTATTGTTATAGCTACTGGCCTTAATTCTATTGCTCCACCGTGGGCCATCAGGAATTTCCAGGTTGTGTTCTTCCTGGATAGTATCCATTAAAAGGTCAGATCGGGACTCTTGGTCATAACCATTGGAATTAGAATTAGAGTTGCCTGGTACAACAGTAGAAAGACCTTCACATTGTACATTTGGTATTGTTAGTTTGACATAAGCTTTGTTTTGTTGGTAGGCTAGTCTGTCTCTAGCAAGTTTTTTGCTTTTATTTGCTTTGAGTTTTACCAACAACGCGTCTATGCTGTTGAAAATACGCGCATAATCATATTTGTACCTAACAAAGTCTATGTCCATCTTTATCAGTTTATCCAAATCATTGATCTCAGTTGTCAACTTAGAAATGTGAACCGTGTAGTGTTTAATCATTAATTCCAACAGGTGGAGTCCCTGTTGGTCAAACAAGACTCGCAAATCTGTTAAAAAAGAGTCATCCCCGATTAACCCAGTTGGTGCAAAAGAGCTACGTAGCCCTTTTGGAATAATTTTGTCCTGTACACATTGATTAAAGTAACATACTTCCAACTGTAACTTCCTTAATTTTAAAAGTTTTTGGTCAAATAATTTGAGCCTACTTACTAAGGAATCCATAGTTGTTGTGATGTTAACCTCCTGTAATGCCGGTAGTTCCTGTAATCCTTGCTGTGTAAATGCAAAGGAGTCCAACGCTGTAATCCATTTGCCTAAAACCGGAACCCCAATAAGCACACTATTTTGTCCATTGTTGGCACCCGAAAAATCCAAAGAGCTGGGTGCCAAAAAGTTGCCGTTGTCGGCTGAGGAGTTAGTCATATTGCGTTGACCTGCTGGAATCAAAGAAGTATCCGTATTTCCAGATCCATTGCCTGAACCAATCACGCTGATATTATTATTCCTTCCTCTTCCACGATCAATATCATCCAAACGTGAATTCAGTTGGTCCAGTCGTTGTGTAATCGTTGCTAACAATGAAGCCATCTTATTGTTAGGACTGGGTCTTTCTAAATTCGTAGACCCGAAAAATGTGGAGCTATACAAGTTCTTTTTGGAAGCTATTGCCACTTAAGTGATGCCCAGGGTGAAAGTTAAATTCCCCATCCACTCATTCAGATTTCTCTTGAAGAGGTCCAGTAAGGCATTCTGATTGGCATTTATGTGACATATATTGCATAATTTGGCCACTCACTGGGTTATAGACCTGTCCGCCAGCATGTTATGTTGATTGTGGTAATGAGGTTGAGGTTTCCATGGCATGTGATGCATACAAATTGGAGTTTCACTAGATATGGCATTCCTAACACAGCTGGCCAGACATGGTATTATCAGTCAAGCAGGGATTGCCTGTAAATAGCCAAGATATGTCCAAGAATACTAGGAGGTATTGGCCTCTGTCCATTTAGGACAGTTGTTTAAGAGCTAGGGTCCTATTTGTGATGCGCACTTGTAGCCTCCACAGTTGTTGCAGGTGTCTAGTGAGCTACATTGCAAATAGGCCATTGTACCTACTGGCTGGCCTAATGAGGGGAGAGTAGAGGGAGGCATTGACCTCTCCCTTCCTGGAGGAAACACCCTTACTTATGAGATGTGCCACATAGAAGGTATTTCTGTCCATAGTAGCAATTTGGTGGTCATAAGAGAGGTCACTGTCAACCTGTGTTCCCAGGCCTCTTATGAGGACTTCTGTCTCCATTGGACTACCAGCAATGTATTAATTCATGGAAACCACATTGATTCCACAGGGGATTGGGAGGGTGGCATAATGGTTAAGTTGTTTACTTATAGACACAAGGTGCAGGGTTTGATTTTCACATGGGGTAATTGGCTAGGCATAAAATGGCCAACAAGGGCAGTTAGGCTAGTAGTAACCTATGAACCTATGATTGTGACACATTTCTTTCCAATCAGCCTAAAGCAAGTGTTCTTACAACATTCAGAGGTCTCAGTGTGGACATTATGCAGGATGTCAACAAGATATGGGGATGTACACATAGCATCCACCTTGCAATTGCCTGCAAACATTGTCAGCCAATGTCCCTTTGTGATGGTCTGGATTTCAGAGGCATACATAACAAACATGAGGGGACCCATGACCAGACCCTACAGTAATCCATTCATCACTGGTTGGCAGCCTGACATGGAGTCTGCTGCCTTCACAATGTGGGTTCCACACATGAGCCAGTTTGCAACCCACCTAGTGACATAGGGTCTGATACCTAAATGGGTGTGTTTGTCAATGATTCCTGAGTGAGGAATGGTATCAAAAGATTAGAAGCCCTGCCTATCTTGTTTTTGAGACCATACTGTTACATAGTTATTTCACATGGCACACAGGGTATAGGGCTGCAGAGTGTCCACAGCTACAACTGCAGGGGTTTACAACAGTGGGCCCTGTACAGTGGATTTTTAGGATATGGTACACTCACACACACACACACACACACACACACACACACACACACACACACACACACACACACACACACACACACACACACACACACACATGAGGAGTGAGATTCAACCCCCTACCTTTCTAGTTATGGCTACTACAGTGTTACGAATTTATCGTACATGCCTCAGAGCTTATAGGTTGAAGGGCTTCCCAACAAACTTCTAAGGTGAGGGACATCAGCAGCCCTTGTAAAGTATTGCACTTTGATATGTACTGGTTGTGGTAGCATGTACATTGGGTAATATGCCTTCTTTAGTGAACACACACAGGGTCTCTAGTGTGTTTAACCCCCCTCTAAACCCAAATTTACACATTTTTGAAAAACTATGTGAATTGGACTTGAGGGCAATGGTTTCCAACAACAATCTTCCTATTAGGGGAGCAAATCATATGGCTCAAAATGTCAGGAATGATGAATTGGCCTTCATTAAATTGTTGAATGAATGTAAAGTGAGGGTCATGGCGCCTGATAAGGGTGGGGGGGGGGTTAATCTTCATGGATGAGTACCTTTATGAAAGCAAAATGTTGGAATATTTAGAATCAGATACTTATATACCCTCTAGTATTAATGAGATAAATTTGGCTTATAATAGAATCAGGAACATCTTGGAAGACCTACTTGTGGAAGGTAGTATTGATCATGATTTATTCCTTTATTTATCTATGCCAGCTCCAAAAATCCCCACCTTATTTGGCACACCTAAAATTCACAAAGATCTTGTGAATCCCCCTTTCAGACCAATAGTGGATGGGAGGGGGTCTATAACTTATGCCTGTGCCAAGGTGGTGGATAGTATATTAAAACCATTGTTGGAACAAGAAATCCATATATGCAGGGATTCATGGAGTTTTCTCCAGAATATTAGCAAAATTCCATATGAGCCAACTTTAGTTTTTTTAGTGGTTGATATAAAGGACTTATATACAGTCATCCCACATGAAATAGGGGTAATGTGGACAGCAGATTTCATGCTCCGTAAGGGGGCATCAAATGATCAAATACGGTTGGTGGAAACCTTATTGGAAGTCATCTTAAAAAATAATTTCCTGGTGTTCAAGAACCGATTTTTTCTCCAAACAACTGGCATAGCTATGGGTTCACCATGTGGGTGTACCTTTGCTAACAGTGTATTAGCCCATTGGGAATTTGAATTTTTGTTCAAAAATGCCCTCTATCAAGAACATGTCACCTGGTACACTAGGTACCAGGATGACATGTTCTTTTTATGGAATGGTTCATTTGAAGTTATACCATTCTTTATTGAGAGCATATCCAAGATGACACAATTTTTGGAGTTTACGTACTCCACAGGAGTTAATGAAATCACTTTCTTGGATGTCAAAATCAGCAAAGATAATGAATTGAGCAAGTTTAAATCAACTATCTTTAGGAAACCAATGTTTTCTAACACTTATTTGTTTTTCACTAGCTCGCATCCCCTGCACCAAAAAAGAAGTGTTGTCAAAGGTCAATTTGTTCGTGCAGCTAGAATGGTGTCCGAACAAGTTGACTTTTTGGTTGAATGTGATAAAATTCAATCTATGTTTCTAATGAGAGGGTATCCCCATACGTTTATAGATGAAATCAAACAAGAAGTTCTACACAAGAGAGAAATAGGTCACTTTCAGCCCTTATTAAGGGGAGGTAACATGCAAGTTACCCTTAGCAATAGGAAAGAACATTGCAACATTTCCTTCTTGTTCACATATTGTGTTGATTTTAAATCTATTAGGAATATTATTTCCAAGAATTGGAAATTATTTTCAGACGATCAACAACTCATAAATTTTGTTGGGGAAATGCCCAGCTTTACTTATAGACGAGGCAATAATTTGAAAGAACTTCTGGAACGTACCATGGGGAAGACACATGGAAAGAAATTAGGAATGTCCAAGTGTGGGATGTGCTCTAATTGCAGATACATTCTAATTGGAACATCTATTAAAATAATAGGGATTGATTATCCGATTAAAGGAAAATTCAACTGTAACTCCAAAGGAGTAGTCTATGCGGCCCTGTGCAGGCAGTGTCCTGCCTTTTACATCAGCAAGACCGATAGACCATTCAAAAAGAGGGTGTATGAACATGTATATGCAATAAATAATGGAGATTTAAATAATGCTTTGGCAAAACACATCTGCCAAAACCCCGATCATACTTTTGGGTTCTCAATTTTACACCAGGTACAACCACATATTAGAGGGGGCCCATGGCAATTACAACTAGAAGAACAAGAAGTCGCCTGGCAGATTCGTACATCGTCATATATACCTCCAGGATTAAATGAAATTGTATCAATTAAATGTATATTAAAACTTAAAGCCCTTAGGAGGTAACACTAATTAATCAAGTAGAACATAGCAGAATATTGGTTTTAAAAGTTTTTGGATAATGCTTTATGGATTTATATGCATATATATTTTTAGCTGGGTTGGGAATTGTGGCAAAATGTAGGATGTATGCACTTTGATGTTTTTGTTTAGTTATATATAAAGTATTTTTAAAAAGTCTGCACATTAATGTTATAAGATTTAAGAAGTTTTTAGGTCCACTCAGTGGTTGTTTTTCAACATAAATAATACATGGGAAAATATCATTACACTGTGCGTTTAAATATTTAGATATTTAGCATTGTTTTTATTGAATATATGATGGCAGTTAATTGCTCAGCTTTTAAAAGAAGGAGAAGTGTTTGTTTAATGTATTTTAGTCTGAGGAAGGTGGGGAAAACTTCCCTACTGAAAGCGCTTACTAAATAAATAAACAATCCATGCTCTGCCTTTTGGATTCAGAGTTTCTGCATTTTTCCACTGTTTCTCTTGTTTTTGGTCGTTGTGATTTTACATTTTACTGGTTGTGGACAGACACAAAATACTTTAATCTACAGACATACACACACTCCCACACAAGCAGACACACTTTTACATTTGCTAGGCCTAAGATTAGAATTCCTACCTAACTAGTTTGTTGCACTATAGTATTGTGCAGTTACCGCAAGCAACACAGAGCTTATAGGGCTGAGGCCTGACCAAAGGGATCTTTCAAGGTGACTGACATCAGCAAGAGTGCTAAAGTAGGGCAATGGGAAGTGTACTGAGTGTGAATGGCCTAAAAATCATTAACTTACAAACACACACACACACACACACACACACACACACACACACACACACACACACACACATTTGCCAGGTCTTAGATTGGAACCCATACCTATGTAGTTATAGGTACTATAGTGTTATGCAGTTAACACAAGCATCAGGGAGCCTATAGGGTGAAGAGTGTCACAAGGTACCTTTAAAGTGAAGAATATCATCAGTCCTTGCAAAGTATGGCAATGGGGGTTGTAGTGGGTGAGAGAGGCCTCAAAGTACTTTCACCTACACGTTTACATACTCACAAATACTTGTATAGACAATAATGCACACACACACACACTTTTGCCAGTACTGAGATTCATAGGATCATGTATTCATAGGTGTGTGCTAGGCTAATGGGCATGGAGCCATGACAGGCCTAGCCAATGGGAGTACCCTGTCATCATGCGACCTGACATTTTTTTCCAGTGCGTCTGTCAGCTATTGCCACTTGAGTGATGCCCAGGCTGAGAGTTAAATTCCCCATCCACTCATCCAGATTTCTCTTGAAGAGGGCCAGTGAGGTGCTCTGATTGGCATGTATGTGACATATATTGCATAACTTGGCCACTCACTGGGTTATGGACATGTCCCTCAGCATGTTCTGTTGATTGTGGTAATGAGGTTGAGGTATCCATGGCCTGTAGTGCATACAAACTGAGTTTCACTAGATATGGCATTCGAAACACAGCTGGCCAGACATGGGATTGTCAGTCAAGTAGGGATTACCTGTAAGTAGCCAAGATATGTCTGAGAATACTTGGCGGTATTGGCCTCAGTCCATTTAGGACAGTTGTTTAAGGGCTAGGGTCCTATTTGTGAGGTACACTTGTAGCCTCCACATCTGTTGCAGGTGTCTAGTGAGCTACATGGCAAATGGGACATTGTACCTGCTGGGTGGCCTAATGAGGCAAGAGTAGAGGGAGACATTGACCTCTTCCTTCCTGGAGGAAATACCCTTACTTATGAGATGTGCCACATAGAAGTTATTTCTGTCAACAGTAGCAATTTGGTGGTCATAAGAGAAATCACTTGTCAACCTCTTATGATGACGTCTGTGTCCTTTGGACTACCAGCAATGCATTAATTCATGGAAACCACATTGATTCCACAGGGGATTGTGGCACATTTCTTTCCATTCTGCCTAAGGCCAGTGTTCTGATACCATTCAGAGGTCACAGTGTGGACTTTATGCAGGCTGTCAACATGATATGGGGATGTACGCATAGCACCCACCTTGCAATTGTCTGCAAACATTGTCAGCCAGGGTCTCTTCGTGTTGGTCTGGAAGTCAGAGGCATACATAACAAACATGTGGGGACCCATGACCATGCCCTATGGTAATCCACTCATGACTGGTTGGCAGTATGACATGGAGTCCACTGCCTTCACACTGTGGGTTCCCTGCATAAGCCAGTTTGCAACCCACCTAGTGACATAGGGTTTGATGCCTAAATGGGTGTGCTTGTCAATGATTCCTGAGTGGGGAATGGTATCAAAGGATTAAAAGCCC
>NC_056747.1:120502534-120522534 GCF_019279795.1 Protopterus annectens | reverse complement strand
AGTCAGGGGAAATTATGACCAGACATTGCAGTTTCAGACTTCACACCCTCCATGACATGCATGCGTCTACACCCCTTCTGTTATTCTATCCTCTTCCTAACATTATGACAGCAACATATCAGCTGTATCCCTATAGTTGGGCCTTTATCCCAGCATATTTATGGCTTTGTCCACAGTTCTTGCTCTAGGAGGTTGAGAGGCATTCTACTGGCATTTGGCAGCATGGCCTTTCATTTGTTTTCTGCTTACTGTGTTAGGTTGTTAGTTAGGACCCCATGACATTCTGTACAACGGCACTATGTGTGAGGCATGGGCCTTTGCCAGAGGTGTGTAGGCTATGTGAAATTGATTGCAGGCTATTTGTAGCAGGGCAGTGCATTCTATCACTCATACATTTCCAGGGTGCATGCTAGTAGATCCCCCTGGAGTGACAGTGTTAAGTAGGTCAGGTGTTACTGGCAATCCTTCCTGTTCATATTAATCCATCAGTCTGGGTGTCATCAGGGTGCTGCTTACTGCTAGAGACACACATGCATGGGACACCGATTCAGCTACTGCATCGTGTGTGTCTTCTCATACTCAGTGGGGTTGTTCTGAAATCATTCCCAACAGCAAGGACCAGACCAATGTGATATCTGTGGCTGTTGGGGGGGGGGGGTGACCTGAGTGCATTTGGGATATGGAAGCTTATGGCACCTGCCTCACGGGTATAATTGTGACCTTCTCCTTATCCCACCTTGTGTATGGACATCAGCTGTCTGTCATTATTTTGTAACTTTGGCTTTTGTGGTCTGCCATTAATTGGCCAGACAATCAGTATTTCATGGTAGTGGGACAACAAATGTGATTTTAACCTATATAAATTATTCCAAAGTTGTGTGCAGTTGAGAATCATGACAGGCACTGTGTAGGGTACGTTCACCTGTGTACTGTTTCTGTGTATAGTCCCCTGTTCATGACCTGTCCAGCTTTCCACTAGTGACTGATATTGACATCGGGACAGTGTGTACAACTGCCAACATAGGTGTAGCTGACAAGCAGATTCATTGAGACTGCAGTTCTTGGGACATGGCCCTGTCAACCACAGTACTGTGCCTAGGCCACTGAGACAGAACATCCAGGGGCACATGCTGACCACTGCCTGACAATATTAACCACACTTAGCATATTGACCCCTGCATATTGTGGACATGCAGCAAAGTATCATGTTTATTGGGACAGGCCTGGTAATGTGTGCTGCACTGATATTACTCTACAAACTTAAATGTTACTGCATTTCTATGGGGTAGGGCAAACCTGACAACTTTACACATTTGCACTGATGGTGCTGGTATTTCACTTACTGTTTGCTTCCATTTAGTATTGTATTGTGCCCTATCTTGCTGAATGGAGGCATGTCAGTAGAGAACCCAGGTTAGACTGTAATGGCATACATTTCAGTTTCAGACTTCTTACCATTCAGAACCATACTGCAACTGCCAGACCTGTTGTACTATGTCTATGTACTTCTGTAGGGGAAATATTCACCATTGCCGGCATTTGTAGGCCTTTGCTACACCTTTCTTTATGGTCATCTACACACCTGTCCTGCTGGGTGAGGCTGGGGGTGGGTATGGGAACCCTCATTGACATCCATGTGTGTGACCCATGGCCACCTAGTTACTTGGCCTCCCACTCCACATGTACTGCAGTGGGAGTTGTCACATTGAGTACTACCACCTGGTATTGTGATGCCAGTATTTGTCATGGATTTCCTGCTGTCCCACATAGCTGTCAGTTGTCTTCTGCTCTTCTATTCAGCCAACCAATTCCCTTGCATGCTTGCATCAATACCATAGATATACAATCAGACCATACTACTTCATTCATTCATTGTTAGGACAACTGACTTACCTTGTGCCTGAGGCAGTTGTGAGGATGGTGCTTGAGGGCTGGCTATGTCAGATGCACACAATACACTGCCTGTACATGGTACAGCACAGGTAGTGTCATGTTTGGCATCCCTTTTACTGTGTGTTCAAGTCAGAGAGAGGTATCAGTCCCTGGGTCCCTACAGTGTCAGTGTGTGTGCTATGCATTGCCTCTTTGCCAAGGCATGGGCATACTGGTCCCACCTTTGTCTGCCTAGAGGGGCAGGCTTAGGAGATTCCTCCTCTGAGTCCCTCTGTGCCTGTGTTGACCTTGGCAATGGTGGGGGGGCTGTGTGGCCCTTCTCCATGTGTTCCTGCTGCAGCTGTTTCCACAGGATCATATTGTGTAGCATGGCACATAGTATGAACATGTGTGCACATGTGGCTGGAGAGTACTGCAAAACTCCACCAGATATGTCAAGGCAGTGGAACCATGGCTTGAGCATCCCAAACACATGCTCTATAATGATCCTGGTTTATGCGTGTGCCTCATTATTACATTCTTGTGTGGGTGTGTGTGTATTTCTGATGGGTGTCATCATCCATGGCTCCAGTGCATCACTGGAATCCCCCACCAGATGGCCATATAGGACATCCCCCTGGCAAATTCCTGATACAGCTGTGAGGGATGCCAGATTTGGGAGTTGTAATAGCTTCTAGGGCTGCCAGCACACACATTCATGATTATGCCCTGGACATTGTACGTGACCTGGCAGTTGATGGAGGGAAGCCCTTATGTTTTATGTAGGCCCTACCCTGCTCACCAGGTGGTGCTTTGATGTGGATATGCATGCAGCCTACAGCACCCAGTACCTCAGGGTGTTTTGCTATATGGTGGAAGAGACACATATTGCTGGTCAACTCTTTAGGAGTGCGGGGAAAGTATATATACTCACCGGCATGTGGTAGCATGGCATCCAGAAACTGGTGGAGTACCCTGGATGCTAATGCCTGTGAGACCCCCATAATATCCCCATTTGGTCTTTGGAAGGTACCTGTAGCTAGTATTCTTAAGGGTACACATACCTTAGTATACACTGGAATGGGTTCCCCTCTCTTGGGTCTGGGTCTGAGGTGAGGCCGGCACAGCTCAGGTATTTACTGCAGAATGTCCTTGTCCACCCTGTAGTGCTCCACTATCTCCAGCTCATGTAGCCCCTGGTAGATTACCCTGGGTCTGTACACTCTTCTCCTCCTCCTCGGTCTGGGATGGTTGTCAGCATTATCCTCCTCACCACCCTCAGCCTCTAGTACACACTGATGGAGCAAATCAACAGCAGCCCCTAACATTTTTCATTGGTTTTGTCAATTTAAAATTCCCCCCGACTGTGTACACCAGTGGTGTAGCAGTTGTGGGAAAAAACAGACTGAAAGTGTTTGCATAATTTGTAGTAGTGTGCTGGGTTGCTGGCTGTGTAATTGGCTGACTATGATACATAATCTGTAGTAGTGTGCTGGGTTGCTGGCTGTGTAATTGGCTGACTATGATACATAGTTTATATTAGTGTGCTGGATTGCTGGCTGTGTAATTGGCTGACTATGATACATAGTTTATATTAGTGTGCTGGGTTGCTGGCTGTGTAATTGGCTGACTATGATACATAGTTTATATTAGTGTGCTGGGTTGCTGGCTGTGTAATTGGCTGACTATGATACATAGTTTATATTAGTGTGCTGGGTTGCTGGCTGTGTAATTGGCTGACTATGATACATAGTTTATATTAGTGTGCTGGGCTGCTGCCTGTGTAATTGGCTGACTATGATACATAGTTTGTAGTAGTGTGCTGGGTTGCTGGCTGTGTAATTGGCTGACTATGATACATAGTTTGTAGTAGTGTGCTGGGTTGCTGGCTGTGTAATTGGCTGACTATGATACATAGTTTATAGTAGTGTGCTGGGCTGCTGCATGTGTGATTGGCTGACTATGATACATAGTTTATAGTAGTGTGCTGGGCTGCTGCCTGTGTAATTGGCTGACTATGATACATAGTTTATAGTAGTGTGCTGGGCTGCTGCCTGTGTAATTGGCTGACTATGATACATAGTTTATAGTAGTGTGCTGGGCTGCTGCCTGTGTAATTGGCTGACTATGATACATAGTTTATAGTAGTGTGCTGGGTTGCTGGCTGTGTAATTGGCTGACTATGATACATAGTTTATATTAGTGTGCTGGGTTGCTGGCTGTGTAATTGGCTGACTATGATACATAGTTTATATTAGTGTGCTGGGTTGCTGGCTGCGTAATTGGCTGATTCTGATACATTCCACCTGCCAACTATGGTAGTTGTCCTTCATTGCCTTACTTCTGCTGTTTCCCTTTTTTTTCTTTACCTTTCCAATTTCCTCCCCTTTTAAACCCTGATGTGCACCGCACATACCCAATGCTGAGTTGTAAACAGTTTTGCTATATCCTGTTTTTTTTTTGTTTTGTTTTGTTTAAGACACGGTGCGCACCGCGCACACCTGTTTAGGCAATGTAAACACGGCTAGGCAGCCTCAGACACACCTCCTTCCTTAGCTGTGCTTAGCTAAGGGCAAACATGGGCTACAGAGCTCCAGTGTGCTTACAGCAAGCATGACACAGCCCCTTTTGATGTAATTTATTTCTCCTGCTTACACGGTTATCTTAGAGCACCTGCACGGTTAGGTGCAGTCTGGCACTTAGAAGAAATTTGTGATTCTGCAAAATTGCCCTCATTTGCATACCCCACTGCCTTACTCCATAGTTACTGCACTCACACTGAGACTTTCCCCTTAGCAACCACTGTTCCCTGGTATTGTTTGTATTCTGTATGCCATTGACTATAATACCAAAATGGAGATTTCCCTGAAAATTGCTTTTTCGCATTTTTTTTATTTTCAGCACGACCCATTTGCGTGCCGCTGCCCTATACTTAAATGGCTGAGATTGCCAAAAAAATCTTTTATTTTTAACAAACTAAACTATTTTCAATGCCAATGGCCATATATTTGGTCATTGGCATGCCTAATAAGTGGAATACATGCTTTCTTTGGATCTGTCATGCCTCCGTCTTGTTATATACAGACATGTATTCAGCTAGTAGCCAAATACATTTCTGCAACTAACACTGTTCCTGCATGGACACCTGGCTGCTTGCTGAATCGCTAATTCACCTCATTTGCAAGTTTTTTACCAGCAAATGAGGTAATTAGTATTAGGCAGTGGTGTCCATGCAGGAACAGTGTAGGCACACTCGTGCACATCAGATCAGCTGTTTCCTGGGTTGCTCGATGGCCATATTCCATGCAGAAATGGCTACACTGTTCCTGCACAGAATTTTTCATTCATGAATCCTGGGGCAAGATACCTAGGACATGGTAATCTCTAGAAATGTTATTATTGGAAAAAATGGGAGTCGAATGACCAGTTATTGGGGTGTATCTGAGGATGCAGCAGGATGGCTATTTATCAGAGATAGGTAGAAAACTGGGAGGAAAAGGGGGGTCGGGGAGGAGAAAGCTGAGGATGAAATGGTGATGATTATAGAATAGATAGGTGGGGAGAGTTATGACAATTCCTAGGGATTGTCTCTGGCATCCTTGAGTGTGGAGGTAAAAGCGGTTTTGAAAGGAGAATGAAAGCATGATAAAATAATAGATTAAGCCATAGTGAGAACAAATACAACTGGGCCAAGATGTGTTGAGGGATGGTACGTCTGGCTGACATCATGAAGAGTATGTTTCTATGCCACCAGAGAGATGTTGCAAGGGGAAGGGAAGGGGAAAGACAAGTGCTTTCTTAAAGGTTGGCCTTGAGAATGTTAAAAGGGATAGTGGATGGCTGCATAGTCTTGTTATGTATAGAATGACTTGCTGGATTACATATTTTGGTGAAAACATTTTTTATTTTAGTTTATCATCCTATGTAATAAAAAGAACTTAGAAAAACTAAGTATGATTGCACACCTTAATAATAAAATATGTTTCTGCCTTACTGAGTCAGATACTTAAAGACAGGTCACATTATGCTTTAGCTGAAAGCAAAATGGTCAAAATGGATGTTCTACACCGTGTTTGGGCCCTACCAGCTCCTTGATTGTTATTCTATCTTTGGAAAGTTCCCTACCCATCATCAAACTAAAGCAAATACCAAACAGTTCCAAAGTTTAATAAAAAAAATCTTGTATCCAAACTGACATGTCTGTGCAGCTTTACTCACTAAACTCACTAACTTCTCTTTACCCCCATGTAGTTCATCTTCATTTAACCTTACTACTGCGGTGATGGTGCTGCGGTAGCACTGTCGCCTGACAGTAAGACGTTGTCCTGTTCGATTCTCAGCTGACTCAGCTAACTGAGAAAAGCCAAAAGACACAACAACTGCTGATTATCACACAGTTGTATTTCGTATTATTCACACACACACACACACGCGCACACACACACACGCACACACACACACACACACACACACACACACACACACACACACACACACACACACACACACACACACAAACACACACACACACAAACACACGCGCGCACACACACACACACACACACACACACACACACACGATCACGCGCACACACACACACACACACACACAAACACACACACACACACACACACCTCCCTACTCCACTTAAACCCGCTCTTCCTCCCTTTCACTGTCTAAACTCATCCGTTTTCTCATCCCAGTATCTTAAGCCTACTTCTGCTTTTTTCTCCTTTAATATATCCTTTCTCTCTCAACCCATAAAACATTTCCCCATTCTGTTCCCTAAAATGCCTTTTATTTTCAGTTTTTCGTCTTTTCATTTTTGCTAGGTTTATCACATATTTCCACTCAGCATGCCACAATATATTTCTTTTCACTGCTTCCTAACTCTCTATCATATGACAGAAACTTAGCTCTCTCTTTTCAAAGAAGTAAAACTTTTCACTGACCAATCACTGTTATATTATATTGAACATTTTAAAAACAATGAACAGAAAAATATTAAAGATACTATTGCAATCTTTGAATATAGAAAAGTAAAAATGGTGTTTCTTTTGACTTACGGTCCACTATATTTTATTATATAGTCTTTTTCTGCCTTTTTTGTTTAATATACCTAGTAAGACTTAAGCTTCCTCCTAATTATCAGATGAAAACAAACTTTTTTAATATGGCATTTTTATATTATTGTGAATGATTTGAATATTTTTTTTTGTATTTGTGCACCTGCTTTGCATTGTGCTGAACCTATTCTCCCAGGCCACTGCTGAAAAGAGGTACGTCTGTATGCCCAGTCAGACTATCACAGTTAACACATGCAAATCAATAAATAAATTAATTAATTAATTAATTAATTAATTAATATCACACTTGTTATTCTTAAGCTCTTCAAATACACAACATGCATTTCCCCATTGGAGCAGTGTTGCATTCATGTAATATCCAAAACAGAACACTGGAGTTTTTGAGAAAATGTTGCCTGATTTGGCAATGGTTTTAATTAGCTGTGTACCTTTAATTCCACAAAAAAGTCACATAATGTGGCATTTCTCAATTATTAATCTGTTAATGTTGGTTATATTAGGGTTATTACTACAGAATAATTAAGACCATGTCAAACTGAAACTACAGGCTTTTGAGGGGAGATCTATGCCTGGCATACAGGACATTGTCAAACTCCACTCTGATGGACCTCCAGCATATCCACAAAACAAGCAGCGCCATAATTACCTGTTCTAAAGACATAAACCTTGCCTGTGATATAAATAGGACCTGCTGGAGAGATAGGCATGTATCCCAGAGACTACCCTGTCTATGGAACAGACTCCCCATCCATGTGAAGCAGAGTTCCTCCCTAACCCAATAAGAATGCAACTTGGACAATTGGATGTGAAACTGGAAATTCATCCCTGGTTTGGCACCTCTGTCTCTAATGGACACAGGTAACGTGTAAATGGTTCATCTCCCAGGCACATGCTTACACTTATCAAGGGTATCAGAACTCGTCAGAGATTTGGGATGCATGGCTAGCCTTAAAAAGGCACTTGTGGTCGTTAGTCTAGTAAACACCTATGAACTTATTAAACTATTGTTTATCATATTGGTAACTGTTATACTCCACCTCATTTTGATTAGTTTGATCTGCTGAAGTTTTTTGTTTTGATATGGACATTCTTTAAAGTAATACTATCATATTTGTCAAAGTTCTTCAGTTTCCGCAAAAGATAAAGTGACAATGATTTACCTCACTAAGGAAAGATAAAATAGTTTTATATATAAAAAATTTTAACTCTCAATTTGACTTATGTCAGTTAGTATATACCCCATTGCTTTCCCCTAATCCTACAGTAATCCTCCTTATATCAAATATTAAAGTAGTCATTGTCTTTAAATCTAGAAGTGACAAAGTAACTTACAAATGACTCTTTAAGTGTACTGAGTGGTTTAATACACACACACACACACACACACACACACACACACACACACACACACACACACACACACACACACACACACACACACATACACACACACACACACACAAACACTGAGTAATACATGCTCATTTTCTTCAGTTTTGAAACCTATTATATACAGAGTACAACCGATGCCAAATGTATATAATCAGTAAATATTTTACTGAGCCAAATTTATATCATTAATGAAACTGAATCAAGAATGCCTTATTTATTCGTTTTAATTGAATATCCAAGAATACATGGAGGGCATAACAAAAACTGTAACTTGAGTAAGGAACTTTATGTAAATACCCAATAGTTAAAGAATAAAGCAGAAGCACATGGGATTCCAGCTGAACAGAAAAAGTCTAATCTAACCATATAGGACAATCCACTCTGCAGGTACAAATATTCAGAAGGAAAAACTAAGATATCTATAAATTCACTAATTAATAGTCCTGATATATCATCAGGGCCTTTTTTTCTGAGGGATTCCCTAGCATCCTTTCTCTGGATATAAAGATAGTCTCCTAACTCAGCCTGGATGACATGTTTGGCCAATGTTTCATGATCATTTTTAGTTCATAGGTTCATAGGTAGATACTAGGCTATCGGCCCAAGGGCCTACATAAGCCTAGCCAGTAAGGTTCCCTGGCTTACGCCACCCAAGAAAGTTATTTTCCTGTGCCACTGTCGAGCAGAGACACAGAAGTGATCCCCGGGGTGTATTTCCTATTTCCCATCCACTCATCAAGAATTTTCTTGAAGAGTGCTAATGAAGAACTTTCCTTGACATAGATGGGTAGCCTGTTCCAGAGTATGGGAAGTCTCTGGGGCAGGAATCTGTCCCAGCATGTCCTGTTTATTGTGGTGACAAGGTTTAGGTCTTTAGAGCATGTAGCTTGGAGGGATTAGGATTTCTTTAGGTGTAGCATGTCCAACAGCTCTGGGTTTGACATAGCTTTATATGTTAGGCAGAGATCACTTCAGAGTAGGCAATATCCTACAGAGTAAAGCTGGAGTTTTTTGAGACGGTCAGTGTAGGGCATTTGTTTGAAGCCAGTAATCCCCTTTGTGAGGTACTTCTGTGGCCTTTCCAGCTGCTGCAGATGTCTTGTGAGGTACATTCCAAAAGTGTCGAGTAGAGGGGAACAATGACCTCTTTTTTCCTGGATGAGAACCCTTTTATGATGAGGTGTGCCACATAGAAGGACTTCCTGACTACTGTGGTGATGTGACTATCAAAGGAGAGACTGCTGTCCACCTGGGTCCCAAAGTCTCTTATCACACATTTGATGTTAAGTAGATTGCTGCCTATGTGGTAGTTCATGGGTACAGACTTTTTACCAAAGGGGATGACACTTCACTTTTTGGCATTGAGCTTGAGGCCATGGCTCTGACACCAGGCATCTGTCTCAGCGAGGCCCCGTCTGTAGGATGTCCACATCATTTGGGGACTTGACTATGGCTCCCAATTTGCAGTCATCTGTGAATGTTGTTAGCCAGAGGCCTTCTGTGTTAGCCTGTACTTCAGAGAAGTAGATACCAAACAGGAGAGGTTCCCAGGATGGAACCCTGTGGTACTCCACTTGTCACTGCTTTGCGGTCAGATTTGGAGTCTGCAATTTTTACAGTGTGGGTTCTCTCAGTGAGCCAGTTGGCAACCCATCTTGTGATGTAGGGATTTATACCTAGTTTAGTGAGTTTAGCTATATTTCCAGAATGGGGGATGGTGTTGAAAGCCTTGGCGAGGTCAAGATAGGCTGTGTGAACCACCTTACCCTCAGCTACGGCTTTGGTGACTGCCTCAAAGAAGTTGATCAGGTTCAGGAGGCATGATCTGCCTTTCACAAACCCGAACTGGGTGGGATCCAGAGTTTGGAGGTTACCAATGTTTTTGTTTATGAGTTCCATTATGATACGTTCCATGGCCTTGCAGACCAGGCTCGTCAGGCTAATAGGTCGATAGTTCCCGGGATCAGTGGTGGTGCCCCCTTTGTGGAGTGGGATAACTGTTGCTGTGCACCATTCAGTGGGCACAAAGCCGGATGCAAGGTTATTATTGAACATGGTGCTTAAGTGGGGAGCCAGTTTGTTCAGAAGTTTGTGTAAAACGCAGCCTGGGATGTTGTCCAATCCCATGGATGCTGTGTTTTTGGCTTTAGAGAGTGTAGCTTTTACCTGCGTAGTTATGATTACCGGGACTCTGCAGTCTTCCTGTATAGATATGGGCCCTTTAGGGGGTGGGGGGGGTAAAGTTAGCACTGGACCTATCTGCCAGGATGTTGGCAATATCAGTTGGTTCTGTAATCTCTGTGCCGTTGTGCTGTAATTCAGAGCAGATCTGGGTGTTGCC
Source organism: Protopterus annectens (assembly GCF_019279795.1). Lineage (NCBI taxonomy): Eukaryota > Metazoa > Chordata > Ceratodontiformes > Protopteridae > Protopterus > Protopterus annectens. The sequence continues at coordinate 120,511,841 of NC_056747.1, read as the reverse complement.
ATTGATCTTGACATAGCTATAGAATGCTTTGTGGTTGTCTTTAGAATTAGTGGCGATTTTGTTTTCATAGATAGCTTTGGAGGATCTTATAAGGGATCTCAGCTTCTTACTGAGACTGACCAGGGAGCTCCTCCACTCATGGGATTTTACTCTCTTTTGCAACAGTTTCTTCCTTCTGTTGTACAGTTTGTTTATGGCAGGGGACCACCAGATTGGCTTCCTTTTTTTGGAGGATAGCATCTTGGTTCTGTTTGGGATAGCACGATCCATGCACTTGTGTCAGTGCTTATAGAGTGCATTTGTGTAGGATTCAGCAGTTGTAACTGTATTGTCCATCTGCATGGGTGTCATGAAGTTCACCACTTCTGTCTTAAGAAGCATGAAGTTGGCTTTGGAGAAATTTTTTACTGTGGTTTTCTTAATGGGGTTGGGGGCGGGATGTGGATATCAAGGGTGATTAGCTTATGGTCGGATCGGACCAATGAGGAGCTGACTTCAGATGTGGAACATGGTCACTCATGTTGGTAATGACTAACTTAACTTAGATTAGTCTACCCTTCCCAGAAAAAAGTACCGATGCCAAATATGAAGTCTCTAATGCAATGCTTACTCATGTCATAGTAAGTTATTTCTCTTATGTTCATCTTATACTATGATTGAAATGAATGAAACTAAGATCAAGGAAACCCAGACGATGCATAATTAGTAAGTTATTAATCATTTACATGTTGCTAGCCAGTACTAAATCTAGGAGGCTATCATCTTTTCTAGGATTCTGAACCAACTGTGTCAGTTGATATGAGTTAACATTATTTATTTTATTTTATTTATTTTACATTTGTTGACCGGGATAGTCCGACTGGATGTAAGTCCAGTTTCAGCGGAGGCCTGGGGAGAAAAGTTCCACATTAAGACAATTTACAAGACAGAAATCTTGACCATATACAATACAGATAATGTCAAACAGGTAAATATTTCAAATACAGGAACATTTATATAGTACTGTTACAGTAACATACCCGACTAAATAAGTTAAAAATTTTGAGTAAAAGGATTAATAAAACTTTTTTTTTTTGAGGGTAGCATTGTTTATAAAGTTTACCAAACCTTAGGAGGTGAGCTACTACAGTAGGAATTAAGAGAGAATATCAGAGCACCTGAAATATCCACAGTGGTGGTGCTGCGGTAGCGTTGTCGCCTCACAGTAAGACCCTGATCGGTTCGACTCTCAGCTAGAGCGTCTTCTGCATGGAGACATGCGTGAATGGGTATACCTTCATTGAAGGTTGTGCATTAGTGTTGGCAACTCAGCACGTAAAAATCAACTGCCAATCATTAGCGGACCGGAGTTCCGCTGTGGCGACCCCTAACCAGGAAAAGCCGAAAGACACAACAACATCAGAGCACCTGAAATAGCATGTTAAAGCTAGATAGTAAAGACTTGTCCTGCTAGGGAGAAAGTGTCAGTCAGGATTTGTGCATGGACAAAGCCATTGGGCTTTAAGGAATATTCTTAATTGCTTCTTGAAAAGTGGGGTAAAAGAAGGGGCTGTTAGTTCAGTTGGAAGAGTGTTCCAAGAGTTAGCAATAGAGTTTGAGAAAAAGCTATCTCCAGATTTGTTGCTGGATTTTAGGGTAGCTACTAGTACCTTATTAGATGATCGAAGGGTTGTTAGATTTTTATATGGGCAGATAATGGTAGAGAGTATGGGTGCATCTGTGGGATGGTGCAAGATCTTGTGTATAGTCGTAAGTTGCTTGAAAAGAATCTGGCTTTGCAATTCCAGCCATCCTAGCAATTTAAGATTTTGGCAGTGGTGGGTTCGAAAAGGGGCATCAGTGGCAAATCTAGCTATGTTATTATAGGCTGTTTCCAACTTATGAAGATTATTTTTGGATAAGTTGTAATAGACTGGGGATGCATAGAGAAGGGTGGAGATTAAGTGAGTTCAGGCAATAGCATTCCTAGCTAGAGGTGTGAGATAGGGTTTAAGTCTGTAGAGGAAACCAAGTTTTTTATTACCTGATTTAATGGTTAGGTTGATATGTGTGTCGAAGTTTAGATTATGATCAATTGTTACACCTAAATGTTTGGTGGTTGTGTCCGGAGTTATTACAGTAACATTATTAGATGTAATTGTAAAGCTGGTAGCAGGAGACTTCTGAGTGGTTGAGAATAGTACCAATTTAGTTTTTTTGGGGTTAAGGAGGAGACAGCATTGATGGAACTAGTTTTCAACTAAGGTAAATACTGCTTGGGTACTCCAGTGAAGTCCAGCAGGCAAGGAGGCTGATCATATTAATGTTGAGTCGTCGGCATATTGTATACAGGTGGTTTGTGGAAGGGAGATTTTCAGATCATTTATGAAAATAGAGAAGAGGAGGGGTCCCCGAATAGAGCCTTGTGGGACTCCAAGAGTTATAGGGAGAAGAGTAGATAGTTTATTTTCCCAGAGGACTGCTTGTTGTCTATTTCCTATATAGGACATGAACCAATTTAACTGTCTGGGTATCTAGTAAAAGTGATTTGAGTGAGTTTAACAGTAATTGATGATTAACCATATCAAATGCTTTTGAGAGGTCAATTAAGAGGGCTGAGGACACTAAGCTGTTGTTACGACTTTTATTAATGCAGTCAGGAAAGGATAGTAGAGCAGTTGCAGTACTATGGAAAGGCCTATAACCATGCTGGCAGTCACCTAGCAGGTGGTTTTGGAGGAGATGATCAAGTAGTTGACTGTGAATACATCTCTCCATAATTTTTGCTAACGGGAAAGTAGGGCTATGGGGCAGAAGTTTGAGAGTTAATTTGAGTTCCCACCCTTATGCAGTGGGATAATATGAGACTTTCCAGAGGGATGTGATGGAACTTTCTGTAATGGGTCTGTTAATTAAGATGGAAACAGGGCAGGCAAGCACTCCAGCTGCCATTTGAAGGTATTCAGCTGGGAGGAGGTCAGCTGATGGAGTGCATGGTTTAAGATTAAGAGTGTATGAGAGATGTTGGGACAGGCTGCAGTTGTAATACTTGGGGTAGGGTGGTTGGCAAGGATGAGTCAGTGGTTGGCATGGATGAGTCAGTGGTGGTAAGAGGTGGTAAGGTATTTGCTAAAGATTGAACAGTTTCTGAAAAAAATTTGTTAAAAATATCAGCAATTTGGTTGGGAAAATTATGAGTCAAGTTAGAGTGGATAGGTGTTTTGGCTTGTCCAGGATGGAGTAATTGTTTTAATCCTGACCAGAATTTTTGTGGGTTTAGATATTGGGTTTGTTGGAATTTAAGGTAATAGTTTTTTTTTTATCGAGGAATATTGATTTTTTTAGTGGCAATCCTGAGCTGTCTAAAGTTTAAATGATCAATAGGGTCTTTGGTACTTCTCCATATATTCCAGATTTTATTTTGCAGTCTCATGTTTTGCCTTGTCTCATTTGAGAGCCAGGGAGCAGGTATGTTCCTAATTTTAATAGTATGAGAGGGGGCATGGTGCTCAAGGATTTTTAGGAATGTATTGTTAAAAAAAAGAGACTGCTTCATTGAGAAGTAGATATTTTAGGGGTGACCAATTGTAGGCTTTTTTAGCTCTGCTTGAAAGTTACCTAAGTTCAGGTTCTTTTTGTTCCGGGTGGTTCCAATGTTTAGTTGAGTGGGAATGGTGATCTTTTGTCTAGTTATAAAGGTAAGAGAGTGGTCACTAATATCAGCAGGAAGTATGCCTATTTTGTAAGATTGGGGGTTATTGTTGACTAGTATCCAGTCTAAGGTAGTTTGTTTGTTGCTGGGTTTATGGGTTCTGGTCGGGTCGGTGATAGTTTGATAGAAGCCATAGAGATTAATGTGAGATGTAGCTTTGTCAGAAATACAACAGTTCCAGTCAATATTAAAGTCTCCAAGGAGAATGGTTTCTTGTGGAAATGATGTGGAAAGCCAGTTAAGGATATTTTCAAGAGTACTTATGTTGTTGCCTGGGGGGATGTAAGAGCAAATGATGTATATAGATTTATTAGCATTAATTTGGAGCTTAGATATTAAGATTTCAGCATTGCTAGGTGAGGGAGGGAGTGTTTAGTGAGGTCAACTGTAGTTCAGATTTAAACAATATCGCTACCCCCCACCCTTTTGTTAGGATGGTCAATTCTAAGGATGTTATAACCTGGAATGATGATATCATTGTCTTTGGTAAGTGGTTTGAGCCAGGTTTCTGTGAGACATAGGATGTCAAAGGAATGTAAGTCTAGTAGAGCATGAAGTTGGGTAATTTTGTTATTTAAACTACGAATATTGAGGTGGGCAATGAGAAGAGAGTTTGTGGAAGATGAGAGGGTATGGGAAATAGAGGAGAAGGAAGAATGTGAGTCAGGGAAGGTATTACCAGGCCCTGGGTTTGGGTGAATGTCATCATGTAGTAGTAGGTACTGAGGATTGTGTGGAAGTTTTGCTAGTTTACATATTATATGGTATATTTTTCTGGTTTGGAAATACTTAATATGGTTTAATTTGTGAAACTGTGGGAGAAGGTAGGCTGATGAGGATGTAATGTTACTGTGGGTTTGTGAGGCTGATAGATAGAAAATGGAAGTTTGTTTAAAGGAGTGTTGAAATTGAAAGGAGGTTAGGAATTCATAGCTTGTGAGGCTATGAGATAAAAGTAGAGTGGAAAGAATTATGGGCAAGAGGAGGAAATTAGAGAGTTTTACTAAGCCAGGGGTTGACATAATGAGAGAATGTAGGAATGTAAGTAATGAAAAAATAAGGGGTTATAGAAGGGCAAATATGAGGTGAGTTTGTTTAATGAGGAAAGTATAGATAGTGGAAGCTGCGAGTAAATTGGTAACAAATGGTTGAGTATGTAACGAGATATGTCGCGCTATTGGTTGATGTGAGTGGGGGTGTGGCTTCTAACAGTATAAGGATAGGTGCCCTGGGGGTGGATGGGAATTGAGGGTAGGGTAGGGGAGCGGAGTGAGCCCACAGGACGAACGAAGCGGGCAAGAGCAGTAAGGTAAGTTCAGCCAAAAGACAATCAACTGTCTTTCATGTCTGGCATAATACAGAAGTAACTAAAATGAAAACTGGGGAGCAGATATGTGTAGATGATTTAGTAAAGCGAGAGTTAGGTTCTCATGTGCAGAGAGGGGGATTAGAATTGTACTGAAATGCCAAAGAATGGGTGTAGGACCTGAGGGATAGTTAATTTTAATACTAGAATATAGTGTAGGTAAAGACTGCTCTCTAGTGGTCAGGGGAGTAATAGCAGCTGGGGGAGCTAGGCAAGAAGCTATTCCAAAGGGATAAGATATAGGATGAGGGGACAAAAGGGTGGAGGGAGGAAGTGGCCTTGGGTCTGTGGTAGGCTACTAAATCTCACACCGGAAGGTTAACAAGCAGTTATTGGCACTACTGAAAGGTAGTAAAAAGGTATTTTGCAACATACAAGTACAAAAACTTTAGAAGTACAAGCTTTATGAAGCCAGGCAAGGAGTCAGCTTCAGGGGTGTCTTCAGGTTAGCAGGAGGTTATTCTTTAACTTTGCAGCAAGGAGAGAAACACCTGGATGCACTTAACCATACAAAAACTTAAGGAGTATGATGGTGCCTTTCTACATCAGGCTTTTTGATACCTCTGTAATTAAGCAGAAGTGGGTGGGGAGGTGTGCAGGTTCAAGGTGGGGAAGGGATAAACACAAAGTAATGCAACGTTGAGAGTCAGAAAAACTGGACTAAGCCAGCTGCTAAAAAGAAAACAGGAAAAACAAGCCAAGTTAATTTCAGGTCAGTGTGGTGCAGTATTTACCTAATAACTACAAATGTTATACTACTAATCTAGTACAGAGCAGTGAAAAGGACCACCACTTCTGCAGGGAAAAACAAAAGAAGTATGGGCTGCAGGCACATAGGTAAACATTTTCAAAGAGAAAGTAGTTTTAAGTAATTGACCTAGGAGTACTATAGGAAGAGAGAAATGGGGGGGGGTGGCAGTCGTGTGCACGCGTACAGTGAAAGGGGAAACAGTCTTCAGTTTGGAGGACAGATTAAATACAACTCTAACATACACTAATGTAGCTGAAAGCACTTTAGTGTTCCACTGATGCAGCGTCTCACAGTGCAGGGCAACTAGACAGCCTTGAGTTGATTGGCGGTTGGCCAAGACACAGGATGTAGCTTTTGTTGAGGGGAACTAGTGTAGCTGAAAGCACTTCAGTGTTCCACTAATGTAGGATCTGACAGTGCAGGACAACGAGACAGCCTTGGGTTGATTGGAGGTTGGCCAAGACACAGGATGTAACTTTTGCTGAGGGGAACTAGTGTAGCTGAAAGCACTTTAGTGTTCCACCGACGCAGGGTCTCACAGTGCAGGGCAATGAGACAGCCTTGGGTTGATTGGAGGTTGACCAAGACACAGGATGTAACTTTTGCTGAGGGGAATGCGAGCACACTACTGGGGATTCCTATGAAGCAAGGCAGAAAAGCTAAGTCCAAACATTAACCAAGTTCTAACATTAACTAAGAAGCTTGCCTCATAATGATGTTTATAATGACCTATGTTCCTGTTTATGTAAAGGTAGTTAAAGTCACCAGCTGCATTTCTAGATATAGTGTACACTATGTTGTCCAGTCCAGGAATAGTACATGCTCGGAAGTAATAAGGCTTGTACTCCTGTATGCCATCATAACTCTCTACTCCCCTGAAGGGTGGATATTGCTTATAATTACATTCACCATTTCTGAGAGTTTAATTTGTTTTCCAAATAGGAACTTATCAGTTTATGCATTAATAATAGTACTTCTCCACCCTTTTGTATCATTATGGATTACAGTATGTTTTAAATCCATCAAGAATTAAGTCACCCAAATCCCAGGTTTCATTGAAAACAACAATATTATAGTTTTTGTCCACAATTGTATAGTTATTATGTGCAATTAAAACATCTAATTCTTTCTTCCTTTTTTGAGACTTTGGGCTTCAGTGTAGTAAAACTTAAATTTCTAATAAATATTGGCATATTTCCAGTAAGAGAAAAGTAATTTGATCATAATGCATGTAAAAATATTCAATGTTTTCCAACAGCCATTCAGAATTATATAATCATATAGAATATGTCTCCAATTAGCTTGCAGCTCTAAATCAATTTCCATCACACTACTTAATCATGCTTTTTGATTTTAGCTATATTATCTGATATAAAAATGTTCTATGGAAACATTTCTAAATAAATAATCCCCAATAGTGAACTAATGATGTCTTACTTTTTGTTACATTCTGTAATTTTCTTTCTTCCTCTTGTAACAAAAATTTCCAATAATTATCATTCAATCTATTTCATAAGTTATTAATATCTTGTATATATCTGCTGGTATCAATGAAAACATTTTATTTTATAAACACTCTGACATAAACATTCTATAATTTTGGGAGATTGTATTACTTTCCATTTCTTTTTTTGCTGTATGAAAATGATCCTGTGCATGACTTTTGATTCCTTGCATTAAAATCTAGTCATTTAAAGCAAGGTAAAATGCAATTGCATTGTTTTCATTGTCTTTTACTTCTGTTCCCTGCAAAATGTTTATGGTGTTTTGCACTCACGCAAGCTTGCTTGTTTTCAGGTTTGATAAACAACCATCTGCAACAACTGGAACTAGACATGCCCCTGAGTGTAAAGAAGATGAACTAGAAAATGAACTCAGTTCCATTTGTTGGGACACACTCTGCCAAGAAAATGAGCCTGACAAAGATGTTGATATCCTCAACAATACATTCCTTTATGTTTTCAAGAAATTATAGTCCCTTAAAATCCCCAGAGTTAAGGCCATCAGCTGCCATTGGAAATCAACCTCCATTAGGGAAACCTTTACAGCTCATGACCAAACCTGTAAGATATGGAAAAAATAGTCACCCTTCAAACAGAGTACCACTCATTATGAATAACATGCAAATTTGCTGTTAAAAAAGCCAAATGCTATTATCATCAAAACAGACAAGGGGGAATGTCATCTAATGCCAGGTTTTTCTAGTGCACTATTAAATATATTTCCAATGTAAATGCTCCAACATATACTAAAAACCCATACAAAATGGATTATAGATTGCTATAGCAATTCAAAGATTTTATTGACTAGGTATCAGTTTTTCCCCATCGTCTGACTATTTATACTTCATACAATACTTTACCCCAGCTGTGATTAAGCTCTCCCAGATGAATACCTCCCTAATTTTTTATTAAATCCTTACTGTAAATGTTGTTAGACATTTTTTTCAAAATCTAGAAAATAAATACAGCCCCAGGTATAATGCTCTCTGTGCCTACTTATTAAAGTCAGCAAGTAATGCTATTACTAAACCACTAACACAGATGTTTAACTTGTCAATCACTTCAAGTAAATTGTCTTAGTGCAATTTAAACAGAATCTCATAGTCCCACTTCTTAAAACACTCAAGCTTCCATGGGCCTCAGACGTATAAGCCACTCTCCATACTTTGCCCCATGACAAAACTTTTCTAAAGGATAGTACCCAATCAAATGTTTGAACATATTAATTTCAATGGAATCCTGATAAACTCACAACACAGTTGTGGTGATAGTAACAACACCCTTACTGCTCATTATACTGCAATTAATCATATCTATATATCTCTATCTCTGTCTATGTGTATATATATATATATATATATATATATATATATATATATATATATATATATATATATATATATATATATATATATATATAGAGAGAGAGAGAAAGAGCGAGAGACATAAACATACACAATTATGTGCAGTTACAATTCTTGACCTAAAAAAAAAAGACTTCAATGGGACCAATCTCCCCCTACACTTAAAAACCAGAAAAGAATGCATTGGGTGCAAAAGTTATCAGATGAGTCCTCAAACTATCTCACAAATAGGGCATTCACTCTACTTTAAAATGAACGGCCCTCCTCTATATGAACTTTTTTATACTGGTATTCCACAGGGCTGAGTGTGATGCCTGACATGTTTCTCTCTCTCTGCTGACATTCCCTAAACAGGATCCCCTAGATCACTGGTACTTCATACAGATAGCAACTTTCTCTACAACTCAGCACCATCTGTCTTAGAGATAGAGAAACTCCTCCAACAGGACTGTATCACATACTGCAACAATTTACAACAAACTTCTTTTAACCCTTCAAAAACAGTAGTCTTGCTATTTTGTGCCACTCAAAAACATAAGGCAAATAACAACATAAACTGATACTGACAAAAATAAAATACCATGACATGCCATCAATCACCCCTTGAACTACACCCGGATCAATATCTAAATA
>NC_056747.1:120405034-120497534 GCF_019279795.1 Protopterus annectens | reverse complement strand
ATAAATATTTTATTTAATTGGCAATAATAAGTATGAGAGGAAAGCTTTTGGTGCAAGTAATTGAACATTTTTAAACTGTTAACTGCATTTCTATGGCAGAAAGTAGGAATACACTAACATATGTATTGTCTGAACCATAATAGTCTAAGATATTGAATTTAAATGAATATAAGAACTTATTCTTACAAACTTTTAATAAAATAACATATGGATATGCTCCCTTTTTTTTCTCTCTCTCTCTTCTCTCTTTCTCTCTCTCTCTCTCTTCTCTGTTCCCATTATCAAGATTGTTAGAATGCTATTTTGATTATGAGTGTATTATACAGAATAGATGTACATAGTAATATGAGCTGTTTCTAAATGTTCTTATTTGTTTATATGAAGCTCATTTATAAATTGTTTAGCTTTGTCATAATAGATATTCTAATTAAATGAGGTTAACTTTAGTTAATAATAGTTAGTATTGAATTAATTTGGTGGCAGCTGAGGTACTGCTGCTTAGGATGGGGGGATAACTTGAGTGGTATGTGCTACTCGAAGTTGGAGTTTTCAACTCCAGGCTGGGTGCAATGTTTAATCCTAACATTATTTCCACCTGATTATTGTTGTATGTATATAGTTCTGACATCCACATCACATTTTATAAATCCATTGTCACTACGAACAAAAGTGAAACTTACACAAAATTCCATAAGATTTTCATTAAATACAGTTATAATTAATGGAACACCTAAAGGAGGAGATATAATAACACATATTTTGTTAATTGTTATTCTGATTATATGTCTTATATGTTTATAAAATCTAAATGGTATCTCTAAAAGGAATTTCTTTAAACATTAATGGATTAAATAACCCATGTAAAAGGGCAAGTTTAACGAGATATATTAATTTGCATAGAGCCAACTTAATATTCCTTCAAGAAACACATTTCCTGGAAAAGGATATAGATAAATTAGCCACTAATAAATATACAGTCTTGGTTAGTTCAGAACACACACAAAAAAGAGGAGTGGCTATTTTATGGAATAAAAGTATGCCCATACCTAAAACTATAAAGTCTTATAAAGATGATAAAGGAATGTTTTGTATGGTTACAATAAAGATTAACGGGAAGATATACACATTAATCAATGTATATTGGATACCAGGAATTGGCATTAATACAGTGAAACAACATCTCAATAAGATCATATCATTCTCTATAGAAGATATTATTTTAGCAGGTGACTTTAATTGTATCCTACATGAAAAAGATACTTCTACTATAGGAAAAAGGAAAATTACATCTAATGCAAAACATTTAAAAGATTTTATTAATTTATATCATTTGAATGATATTAATAATCAGATAGATTCAAAATCATTACCATACACTTTTTTTCTAACAGATATAAAACTTATTCAACAATAGATAGAGTCTTTATTTCTAACCAGATGGTATCAGATTTAATTAATTCCAAAATCATTTCATGTCCTATATCAGATCATAATTCAATTGTCTTTGAATTTATGGTAAAAAGTACTTATAATGTTCAGATCAAAAGAATACCAGCATACTTAACTCAACTAAAAGACTATAAAGATTATATACTTTCAGAAGTGCAACATTTCTTAGACTTAAACACTACACCTGATGTCTCCATTGTTTACATTTGGGATGCTTTAAAATCATATTTATATGGACAAAGTATCAGATGGTATAATAATAAAAGGAAATCTTGGGACAAGGAATTACTAGATATTCAAAACAAATTAGGCTCATACAAACATAATAATAAAGATAATATTATGGACAAAAAAGTCATTGAGGAAATAAATAAATTAAATGAGAAATACAAAGAAATTTTATCCCATAAAGTCAAAATAACATTAGAGAAATATAAGTTTTTGTCCTACTCAATAACTCCCCAATACTTACATAGACTCAAAAATAAAACAAAAAGGTTGAATAAGCAAAATCATATCAAAGAAATTTTCTCTCCAGGGAAAAAGAAGAATGTTTCAAGTTTACCAGAAATTTTAAATGAATTTAGAAATCACTATCACAAAATTAATCATAATAACATTAACATGGATCCTAAAGATAAAATAAAGGAATTTATAACTACAAACATGAACAAAAAACTTAACAAACAACAGACTAAACTAATGGATAAAAATATTTCGTATACAGAGGTTATTACACAAATAAACAAACTTAAATCAAACAAAGCACCAGGTAATGATGGTATTATACCAGAGATCTATAAAATTCTTCCTAAAAGTACTTATTCATTAATACATACGGTTTTTATTCTGGCTCAAAATGAGTTAACAACTCCCCATCTTGGCAATACACATTTATTTCACCAATTTTAAAACACAATAAAGACCCAACTAGATGCACTTCATATAGACCTATTTCATTACTTAATGTTGACTATAAAATGTTTATGAGTATTTTTGCTGATAGATTAAAGTCAATCATCCCAGGCATAATAGATATAGATCAGACAGGCTTTATTATAAATAGAAATACTTTTGATAATATTAGGAGAACTTTAACGTTAATTGATTTTGCAAACAGGAAAAAGAAAGATTTAACACTTATTAGTCTTGATATAAGTTCAGCATTTGATTCAGTAAGTTGGGACTACTTGTTTATCTTACTGAAGTGCACAAATTTTTCTGATGCATTTGTAAATCTAATAGAACATCTATATAAAGGAGCTCTGGCTTATATTAAGATAGGAACATATGTCTCACAAAAAATACCCATTTTAAAAGGTACAAAACAAGGGTGTCCACTCTCTCCACTATTATTTACTTTAATAATGGAGCCTTGGGCTAATTTGATTAGAAACAGTACTGATATAGAAGGATTTGATATAGATGAAAATACAATATCTAAAATTCAACTTTTTGCAGATGATGTTCTAATTACGTCATCAGGAACTAACTCTTCTATGCAATCCTTATTTGATAAAATGTTGGACTTTAAAAATATCTCTGGTTTGATATTTAATGAAGAAAAAACTAAAATATTACCAATATATACACGAAAAAATGTCCTTGTTAGTGATTTTAACAAATATATACCCAACTCGGCTCAGATAACTTACTTAGGTATAATATTATCTAAAGATATTAAAACTATCATACATAATAATTATAGTAACTGTCTTCTTAATATACAAAATCTTTTCAATAGCTGGAACAATTTGTTTTTTACCATGGAAGAGAGACTCACAATTATTAAAATGATAATATTCCCTAAGATATTATATTTAATACAATCAATAATACTCCCACCTACAAAAATAATTAAGAAATTGAATTCATTAATGTTAAATTTCTTATGGGCACCTATTAGACCTAGGATTGCATTAAAGAAACATGCTAATAGCTGGTCTCAAGGGGGCATTTCATTTCCAGATTTTAATTTATATACTATCTCTTCTATTACAAAAGTTATTACTCTGTTAATAGATAAGTCATATGTTGCAAGATGGAAAGATTACTGGGAACTAATTAGCATTCACTTCATGAAAATCTCTTTAGTACATAAAAATACTATTGTAAATAATCCCATGTTATGGTTACTAAAAGAATTTTGTACTTCATCTATCACACCAAAATATATAGTTAGTTATCCATTAAACATTATTATCAGTTATCGTAATTTTATATTTATGCATCCTAAGTATAAGGAATGGAATTTTATCCTATACCCTATAATGTATACACAAGGTGTTCTTTTGTCAACCACCTCTGAGAGTACTCTTTTAGTCACAGAGAATGATTTAAAATATTGGTATCAGTTGCTGTCTGATAATAAAGTTAAAAATCTAGACTTCTTAAAGCAAGAATTTGATTTGAGAGATGCATGTTCGTTAGACATTCAGACTTTTAGACAACATCTTATTAATAAAATTGATTTAATGTCTTTAACAGTTAAAGAATCTGTTCCAATTCTGATTGATTACTTGATATTAAACTTACAACATAGAGTTTCTGATAAAGGTAAGCTCTCACACATACATAAAATTATTAGAGAAGAAACTCATTACAGTTCAGATACCTATTGGAATTATTTCATTTCCATTAATGGTGAATCACCTAAAAAACAAGATAAACAATATATATTGGAATCTGCTTATAAAACTACTTCTTCCATTAATTGGAGACTTTTTACTTGGAAATTTTTACATAGATCTTTCTATACACCTTTAATGATGAATAAAATAAATAATAAAGACATCTTATGTAAAAGATGTAATGTAGAAATAAATGCTGATTGGGCACATATGTTTTATGACTGTGTAAAATTGAAGGAATATTGGAAATTAATCAATGATTTTTTGCAGGCCCTTTTCACAGATAATTTCATTATTTCTAAATCACTTATATTATTTAACACTCCTGTTCCTAAAAATGTTAAAAAAGTTAAACTTCCCTTATTATGGTCTATTCTAGCAGTGGCTAGAAAAATAATAACCAGAAATTGGATTGCAGATACTCCTCCTTCGTTTAATGAATTTAAAAATGTTATGACTGAAGTGTGTCATATGGAATTGATGACAATAAAATCAAGAACTACTAGAAAAACGTCTTAGTATATTATATGGGATACTTTACAAAATCTGTTAAAAAAGTCTTAATTTCAATAGTAAAACATTACAGTTTAATCAATTTATTTGATTTGTAGTGGATGTCTCTGTAAATACTTTGGTTATTTTATTGAATGTTATAACTATTTATATTTAATTGCTTGTATAAGATTGTTATGATGTTTATTTTGTATGTTAAAAACAATAAACTTGTTTTAAAAAAAAAAAGGAATGCTCTAGATGCTGAGATGAGGCATGGCCATGTGTCCATTCCTCACTACCAGCTGATATAAGTGAAGTTAAGGCAAGAAAGAAACTGCCATGAGCTTCAGTATGACAGTTCATATCAGTCCTGCTCTGTGTCTCTTGCCTGGCAGGCTTCATACCCCTTAAAACCTGTACCTGGAGCTGAAAGCTTTTATGCATAGGCCATCCTGAAAGGCAGATCTTCCTGGGACAGGTCACATCAATTTACCAATAAGGATGGTACTAGAAAGATTTAGATTTGGAAGTTGGTGGAATCTGAAGTCAGCAGTAGCAGAGGACCCCCCCCCCAAATGTATCTGCACTGGTTTTTGGCAGGTGTTCTAGTATACTCCCACATGCTGAAGACGTGCCATCCCTGAATATGTATTCTTCCAAGCTGCTTGAAGGTATGTGTGCATGTGTGTGTGTGTGTCTGTGTGCGCGTGTGTGCGCATGCGCGCATGCGTGCGTGCGTGTGTGTGTGTGTGTGTGTGTGTGTGTGTGTGTGTGTGTATGTGTGTGGGAGTGTGCACATAAGTGTTTGTGTTTTGCTATGCGATGTCACACTATTCATGATTGGGTCATCTGCTTCACAGCCAGTGAATACTAGGATTTTCTCCCGCTCATCCCATGTGCCTATTTTAAATTAAGTGAGTAATCAGAGAATGAATGAAGTGATGAATAAATTAATTAATGGATGAATGAAATAAAGAATAAAACTTGTTTAAAGTAAGCACACCAAAATAAAGCAAAAACTAATACAAGCCAAAGCAGGGGAAATGATCCCACCCCGGTATACACTGCAGCTGTTAAAACTTTGCATCTGACAGTAATTTCCAAATGCACACATATGTGAGTGAAATCAATACAGACACACAAAGTGCATGAGAAACCTCCCAAAACAATGACTGTTTGCCTTGTGTAAGTTCAGGCATTCATATCTCGCTCATACTCACTAAATCCCTGTTGACATGTTAACCTCCTCATAAATCCAGCACATGCCTGACAATTTAACTGCCTTATGCTCTAGCAGCAAAACAATAAAAATTCCCAGAACCAGACTTACAGCTAATTCTCAACACTTTGCATTCCCCACACAAGCTCCAAACACAGACCCGATGTCAGTAACTACATGTGCTCTACTTAGTTTTACCAGTTTAGGATCTGTGATCTTTAATTCATTAAAATTAATCCTCAGTGTTTATTCAAATCCTAAGCAGATATCAGGACAGTTGGACACTTGCAAATGCGCAGATTTTTCTTTTATCACATTTTCCCTATTAATCCACACATAAGAAATTCCAGGTTTTTTTCTTTTGGTTTTGACAAATTCTGCCAATAGTTTCCTATGGACTTTGTTTCTAGCAGAGTTCAAATGAAGACAACATTAAGATGTCAAAAATATGAGTTTCTTCTTTCATCTGTAATTGTTTAGTTCTGTTTCATATAATACTGTGAATATTCATTCATGACTTAAAGGGCAGCTGTGGCCTAAAAAAACTTTTCCTTAACAGTATAAAATAATCCCCAGACTGCTAATACAAATAAATCAAGATTTTGCTGTTTCTGTGTTTATGTGGCACTTCTATGTGACTCATCTTTCTCACAGGACATCTTGTTGTGCTTTCATAAAATCTTATGCTACTTTCTTTAGAATTCAGCTTCCTGTTCTTATGTTATCTGACCCATTATTTTTGCCTAGATTACTCACATCTTTTTACAGGTGGCATGGAAAATATAGACACAAATGAGCTTTGTTATTAGAGATGTGTGAACAAACATGAACAGGAAACATGTCGCCTTTGGCTGACAATAAAGCAAGATCATGAGAGAGAACATTTTAACTACAGAAATATATATATATTTTTACAAAAGCATCTCATGTATGTATTTCCTGTAGCTAAAATAAATGGGACCATAGAAACATATATATATTGTTACGATAATAGTAACAAATTCAAATGGAGTAACTAATAAAAATGCACAAATGCTCTTTCCATACTTTTTACTAAAACAATAGTTCATATTATTCTTTTCTAAGTGAATGTACAGACAACAGGAAGAAAACAAATGGTAAACATTTCATATTGTGAAAACTCAAGGTATATTCTGAGAAAAAGATTTGTAAATTGGAAATCAAAATTGCATCAGCACGGTAGCCCCAACAATTTTGAGCTAAAACAAATGATAAAATATTAATCACATGAACCATGGCATGAGCACGAGTATTGCATAGGAAACCAAGATATAATGAACTTTTTTTTTCAGATTCTGATCACGGTGGACCTGTAATGTCAAGTTAACTACTACAAGGCCCAGTAAAAAATTGTCAAGGCAAGACATTTGGTAAAGCAAAAACTTTATTTTGCCTATGGTATATAGTGTAATGCAAATACCTGCTTCATCTTAAAAGGTATACTGTACAGTTTCTGTTTTGATAATTTTCATTTCCAGCTAAGGTTTGCATAATGTTAGCATCTGCTCCTATATCCTGATATCTGTATTTTTGAGTAATCTTTGACAAATTGCATAGTACTGTTATGTGAAAAGAAAAAAAAACTCTATCTTTAAATACTGGTTTCCAACCTAAACATGAACAGGATGAATTTTCCATGTTCTGTGGATCTAAGAATTCCAGTTTAACAACCTATCGCATCTCATAGTAAGCTGAAAATCTGAAAATCTGTATCTCATATCAGAAAAGTATCCATGACATAAACCGTGGCTCTCAAGTGCAGTGTGCTGCTTGTGTACTCTTTTCCTGGCATTTAAAAATGCAAAGTGAGTAGCTAGACCCTGGGATTCATTAACATTCGTGTAGGCTTCATGCAAAGCTCACACTACTGCAGCGCATTAGAGAGATGATTGGCAGCACTCATTAAATATGCATTCTGCTCATTGCACTTACATGATTCCAAGCACCGTTTCATGGCTAGCAACAGCATTGGCAGCGATGAAACAGTGGTCGATGCACGAGCACACAATACAAACAAAAATACTTGCCTGTAGGCAAAAGTATTATGCGAGCACTGGTGGACAGCTTATATGAAGTAAAGGCAAGTGACTTTTAAACATGTAGATGCAGGAGACATGCAGATGAGATAATTTATACAGAATACAGAATGTGAACAGTGCAAGGATAATTAAGATGGAAAGGTAAATGGAAATAAATGTACTCAGTTAATGCATTCAAATGTGATGATGCCAGAAAGAAACATTTTTTTCAACAGGAAGACATCCATGTTGTTTACTGATGTACATAACTTTAAAATGGACATGCCAATAATGGATGTGTGAGGGACACAATGCAGCATTGTAAGAAGGGGGATTAAATGTTATATTAATGCTGATAACATGTGGAGTTGAAATAATAGTTAGCAAGAACAGTGGATACAATATGGGTCATTGGCCTTCAGTGCAGTTATTGAATATGACATGTACATACCAGAAATGCATGTGTGATAACTGACTGTATTGCTGCATCCTGCACTCCATCCTGTATAAGCAAGGTTCATAGATTCATAGGTTGGTACTAGGCTATCGGCACTAGGGCCTATACAAGCCTAGCCATAACAATTCCCTGGCTATTTCTTCCCACAATATTTACTTCCCTGGACCCCAGTCTAGCAGGGCAACTGATGTGATCCCTGGGGTGAATTTCTTATCTCCCATCCAATCATCAAGGTTCCTTTTGAAGAGAGCCAAAGAGGCGCTCTGCTTGACATGTATCGGCAGTCTATTCCAGAGTCTGGGGAGTCTCTGGGTCAGGAACCTATCCCTCCAGCATGTTTTGTTCATTCTGATGACAAGGTTTAGATCCCTGGAGCATGTGGCTCTGAGGGATTGGGATTTCTTTAACTGTAGCATGTGCAAGAGCTCTGAGTTTGACATGGCCTTGTATGTTAATCAGAGATCGTCTCTGAGTAGACGATATGCGACAGAGTATAGCTGGAGTTTGTTTAGATGGTCAGCACAGGGTATCTGCTTTAGGCCTGTGATTCTTTTAGTGAGGTATTTCTGTGGCCTTTCCAGTTGTTGCAGATATCTTGAGAGGTACATACCAAATGGGGCATTGTATTCTATAATGGGTCTAATGAGGGATGAGTACAGTGGGACAATGACCTCCTTTTTCCTGGATGAAAAGACCTTAGTGATGAGGTGTGCCACATAGAAGGATTTCCTGACTGTTGTGGCCATGTGGTTATCGAAGGTGAGACCACTGTCCACCTGTGTCCCTAAGTCTCTTATCACACTTTTGGTGTTTAATGTACTGCCACCTATGTGGTAATTCATGGGTACATGTTTTTTCCCAAAGGGGATAGCTATACATTTCTTGGCATTGAGCTTGAGCCCATGGCTCTGGCATCAAGCATCTGATTCTGTAAGGCCCTTTTGTAGAATATCCACATCATTTGGGGATTCAATAATAGCTCCCAGTTTGCAGTTATCTGCGAAATTTGTTAACCAGAGTCCCTTATTATTGGTCTGTACTTCAAAGAAGTAGATGCCAAACAAGAGCGGTCCCAGGACTGAACCCTGAGGTACTCCACTTGCCACTTGTCTGGATCTGGATTTGGAGTCGGCTACTTTTACAGTGTAGGTTCTGTCAGTAAGCCAGTTGGCAACCCATCGAGTGATGTAGGGATTAATGCCCAGCTTAGTAAGTTTATCTATGATTCCAGAGTGGGGGATGGTGTTGAAGGCCTTGGCAAGGTCCAGATAGGCAGTGTGGACTGCCTTACCCTCATCCACAGCTCTGGAGACTGATTCAAAGAAGTCAGTCAGGTTTAGGAGACAGGATCAGCCCATCACGAACCCAAACTGGGTGGAGTCCAGTGTTTGAAGGTTGCCAATGTCTTTGTTTATAAGTTCCATGATAATACATTCCATGGCCTTGCAGATCAGGCTTGTCAGACTGATGGGGCAGTAGTTCCCAGGATCCAAGGTGGATCCCCGTTTGTGGAGTGAGATAACTGTAGCTGTGCGCCACTCACTGGTCATGAAGCCTGAGGTGAGGCTATGATTAAACATGACACTTAGGTGAGGTGCCAGTTCATTTTGTAGTTCATGTAGTACACAGCCCGTGATGTCGTCTGGTCCCATGGATGCTGTATTCTTAACTTTGGAGAGTGCAGTTTTTACCTGTGTGGCCATTATTACCGGAATTTGGCAATCTTTCGGTATTGAGATGGGACCTTTACGGGGGGGGTGACGTTGGCACTGAATCAATCTGCCAGGATATTGGCAATATCTTTGGGATCAGTATATTTAATGCCATTCTTTTGTAACTCAGAGCAGATCTGAGCATTGCCATTTAGATTCTTGACATAGAATGACAAATAACCAAGAAACGAGGAAACAGTCCAATAAAATAACTAATAAAGAAGACACAGGACTGAAAGAAGGACAGAAACTTCACTCTTTATTGGCTCACACAAAAGGCTTAACACTACACCAGAAAATGTGTTTTCATCCAGGCACCTTCCAGACTTCATCAGAAAATGCACAATAATGAGGATACCTCATTTAAATACAAATCAACTCACAGTGAATGAAGAACCAATTACTAACTTAAAGAAACATGCAACACAAAACATACCTTAAAAATAAGAAAAAAAAAAAAATATATATATATATATATATATATATATATATATATATATATATATATATATATATACACACATACATAATATATGTTATAAAAATCATTAAAATTAGTACAATGACATGTAGTCTAATATGCCATCCTAATTAATCATAATTTAGCAGCTCTAAGTTTTAACAGGAGTAACTAGGAAATGTAATCATTAAGACCCGGGAATCTACTGGCTCCAAAACAATTTGCGAATAAGTTTCACGATAAGCCAACTTAGATTCTCAAGGGCCTCCCCTGATATCCCTAGGTAAAAGTTCCAACACAAAAAAGTAAAATCAGCACCCCACAGGATAATATATGCCTATACAATGCATTGTTAGTATTGCATTTTTTTGATGTCATTAAAATGTTCATACATTCGGCATCTTAATTGCCTTTCCGTTTTTCCCACATAAAACCCCTCGCATTGGCCACATAAAGCGATGTAAACTACTCGACAATTGTTAAAGTTAGTGTAAGTTTTACCCGCCACCATTTTGTCCCTTCCCTTAATGTAAATACTTTCAGCGTGGGTAATGCGGGGACATTGAGGACAGGCACCACACCTAAATGTACCCTTTTTCCTATGGGAGAAAACAGAGGGGTTTGGGTTCTGCTCAAGCAGATCCTTACTATTTTGCCCCCTTCTGTAGATAACCTTAAGAGGCTGGCTCTTAAACACATCAAGGTCAGTGAACTCAATAAATTTACCCCATTCCTTTTCACTTACACCTCTAAGAACATACGAATCACTACTGAAATTGGTAATGAAGGCTCTATTGTACTGCGTATCAGCACCATCACCAGGTTTCCTATGCTGGACTGGAAAGGAGCTGTTCCCCAGTATTTACAGGAAGGCTACTTTTTCAAATTTTTATATATGGTTTTCGAGTGCACATCCTGTTTTTCAAAAAAGGGGCATCATTAAGGGCCAGTTGGTCAGGGCCAGTCGCACGACCTCACTTGATGAGGATTTCCATATTGAATGGGACATTATCACCAGGATGTTTGTGGAAAGGGGATACCCTCAGGACATGATTTTGCAGGTTAGGGACGAGGTCCTGTTGGGTAGGCAGGACAAGTTTCCCCCTATTTTGGGGAACAGCTCCTTTCCAGTCCAGCATAGGAAACCTGGTGATGGTGCTCATATGCAGTACAATAGAGCCTCCGTTACCAATTTCAGTAGTGATTTGTATGTTCTTAGAGGTGTAATTGAAAAGGAATGGGGTAAATTTATTGAGTTCACTGATCTTGACATGTTTAAGAGCCAGCCTCTTAAGGTTATCTACAGAAGGGGGCAAAATAGTAAGGATCTGCTTGAGCAGAACCCAAACCCCTCTGTTTTCTCCAATAGGAAAAAGGGTACATTTAGGTGTGGTGCCTGTCCTCAATGTCCCCGCATTACCCACGCTGAAAGTATTTACATTAAGGGAAGGGACAAAATGGTGGAGGGTAAAACTTACACTAACTGTAACAGTTGTGGAGTAGTTTACATCGCTTTATGTGGCCAATGTGAGGGGTTTTATGTGGGGAAAATGGAAAGGCAATTAAGACGCCAAATGTACGAACATTTTAATGACATCAAAAAATGCAATACTAACAATTCATTGTATAGGCATACATTATCCTATGGGGTGCTGATTTTACTTTTTTTGTGTTGGAACGTTTACCTAGGGATATCAGAGGAGGCCCTTGGGAATCTAAGTTAGTTTATTGTGAAACTTATTGGCAAATTGTTTTGGAGGCCAGTAGATTCCTGGGTCTTAATGATTATATTTCCTTGTTACCCCTGTTAAAACATAGAGCTGCTAAATTATGATTAATTAGGATGGCATATTAGACTACATGTCATTGTATTAATTTTAATGATTTTTATAACATATATTATGTATATATATATATTTTTTTCTTATTTTTTAAGGTATGTTTTGTGTTGTATTTTTCATTTAGTTAGTAATTGGTTCTTCATTCACTGTGAGTTGATTTGTATTTAAATGAGGTATCCTCATTATTGTGCATTTTCTGATGAAGTCTGGAAGGTGCCTGGATGAAAACGCATTTTCTGGTGTAGTGTTAAGCGTTTTGTGTGAGCCAATAAAGAGTGGAGTTTCTGTCTTTCTTTCAGTCCTGTGTCTTGTTTAATAGCTATAGAATGCCTTGTGGTTGTCTTTGGAATCTTTGGCAATTTTATTTTCGTAACTAGCTTTGGAGGATTTTATGAGGCATCTCAGCTTCTTACTGAGGCTGGTAAGGGAGTTTTTTGCATCCTGGGATTTTCCTCTTTTCTACAACAGTTTCTTCCTTTTGTTGTAAAGTTTGTTTATGGCAGGGGACTACCAGATTGGCTTCCTTTTTTTGGAGGAGAGAATCTTGGTTCCATATGGGATGGCACGATTCATGCATGAGTGGATGTGCTCATACAGTGCCTCAGTGTAGGATTCAGTAGTCAAACCTTCAGTTCCCGTCTGCATGGGTGTCATGAAGTTTGTCGCTTCTGACTTGAGTAGCATGAAGTTGGCTTTGGAGAAGTTTTTTACAGAGGTTTCCTTACTGGGTGGTGGGGGAGGGATGTGGATGTCAAGGGTAATTAGCTTATGGTTAGACCTGTACAGCAGCTGTCATGCACAGCTGAAAGGGACATGTTTTAACATTTGTCATTGGACAGCCATCGGTAGGGGGTATATTATATTGGCACATGTCTTAGACAGGCATGTGTTATATATATATGTGCATCATAAACAGCAATATAATAGCAATCAAAATGCACAAGTGACAAATGACAACATAGATCTTCAAGGTGTCTGTTTGTAAATGGAGTTCACATAATACAGGATTATACTGGGCATACTCACAATACATTACAGCAAACAGTGTCATAACAGCATATAAACAACACAAATAAATATATAATTAGCATTAATAATAAATAAAAATTCAGAATCATAACTTCATGCAGTGTTGCTTGTGTAATGTCAGTACAGTCGTACAATGTTACTACTGGTTGGAATTGAACAGCAAGCTATGTAAACACACCGACTACAAACATGTGTATACAATACATGCCCCACAGTGGAAGTTTTAACAAAGATGTGAGACTCCTCCTATCTGAAGTCATTACATCATATGATTGTGTTGCAATTTGAGATAAAAGGGTTGGGGAGGTTTCTCCCACTGTAATTGTACATGTTTTAAACGTGTGGATGCTATAAAAGCATTAGGACAGCCAGTGCTTGCAGTCAGGCAATGTAGGTTTTGAACAACTGACTATGTGATGACTGAAGCTACATGATATTGGAAAGAATGAATGTGCAATAGTGCCAATGATTCTACAAGTGTTAGATATTTTGGTGTTTCAAGCCATGACATAATTTTCTTGCTGCAAGGGAGATGCGTGCCTGTCATTTCTTTAAAGTAGTGTTTTATGTATGTGTTTCTCATATAACATTGCCTGCTGCTATGCATACCCACACACACAAGATGCATAATACATTTGTCACTGTGACACAAGCATGGAAATCAGGCACAATGTGTGGATAATCATGGATTTGAACACAGGCCTTACTGAGGCACAACAGAATATAGTCTTCTGTCATCACGCCACATTAAAAGCCTTAGTAGTTTTCATGGGAAAGACAAATGTCATCCCATGACATCATCATTATCAAAGAAAGCAATTTTGTGTAAAAAAGGAGCAGAAATCATTGTAATAGGAATCCCTATTCATCAATATACACAGCAGAGAGCTGACTGATAACATTGTTTCTTACCTGCACATTCACAGACACAGTCACACAAATCAGTCTAAGGAGTAATAGCTGGATTTGAACAGATTATCCAAGATCACAAGGCACAGAAAACTGCCTGAATCACATACACCATATGAGATGTTCTTTTACAATAGTGACAGTGCACATTTGAATGGATGACATCACCATTCCTTCATATGTCAATGTTCTAAAAATGTATGAATGCAGTTGAAGTGCACAGTAACACTACACAGCTACACATGCTACATACATTACAAGCCTTCTCTACACAACACAACAAACAAACACCCTCAGACAGTAATCCATCATTGCTGGATTCAAACCTCCTCCCTCTGTGCTTATACAGTCTAGAGAGCACAGTATCAACAGCCAGCACCACAGAGTAACTCATACAACCACTTTGATGTGGTTCTTTTTTGATAGCATGATGTAAACATTGTGTTTCTAAAAATGTTTATTGCCTGGGGGCAATACAAATCTATATGGTAATCCTCTGCCAAGCAAAATATGTTGCCTAAGTGGAATTTTACATAAGGAGGTTGTCATGGACACAATTGTATTTGGCAGTACACACACTGACATTACTTACCCAATATTGGATTCAAACCCCCTACTGCCTATTTACACAATCTATGCAACACATAATTAGCTGCAAACACAATAGAAATGTGAGTTGTAAGAGCAGAGTGTGCAATTTTGACATGCTGACCTCATCAATGGGATGGAGACATGTTTGTAATAAAAGTAGGATAAGGGGATGGATGGGGGTATTTTCTCCCATGTTAAAATGCAGTTGATACAGCATAACTGTTCAAGAAGCTATATGTAACTGAAATTGAAGCCACATACCTAAGGTGACCACTGTTAGATTTGAAACACCTACCAATCTAGTAATACAGTGTAGACAACATAATAGTAGCTACAAGCACCACAACGCACTTCTGACTCTTATGGGGACAGAGTGCACTTTCAACAGGATGACCTCATCACTGTGTTGTAGAGAAGTTGTTTGTGGTAAAGCTGAGATAAGGGGATGGTAGAATACTCACCCAGGTTAAGTGTTTCATCTGACTGGAAGTTGATACAACATGTCTATTCAGAAAGTTATTTGAACTTGATATTGCAGCCACACACAGAAGTTCCCCATGATGAGTATTGAACCTTTTCTCTATCTTGTTCAAAATTAAGAGAGCACAATATTAGCCACAACAGCCACAAAAGATGCTTCAGGGCAGAAAGTGCAATTTTGACAGGATGACCTCATCATTGTGTTGCAGAGAAAACATTTCTATTAAAGGTGGGATAAAGTGCAGAGGAAGTTGTGTCCAGAGTTAAATTCATTCTGCTCAGTGGAGGTGGACGCAACATTTTTGACATCTAAGTGTTACTTACTTGTCACTATACACTCCCAGGCACACATGTAGAACTTCCCCACAGTGAGAACTGATCCTTGTATCTATCTAGTTACACAATTTAGAGAGCACAACATTACCTGCAAGCTCCATGAACGAAGTCCAAATCTAATGATGTGAAAATGTACTTTTCTAATCAGTAAAACTTCACTGTTTGGAACAGCTGGTTATGTGCATCACAGGTTTTCGGCCACATGTATATGTGTGGACAGGTTAATATAATAGCACTGTGACTGACCCATGTAATAACACACTCCCCTGCTATAATTTATATACTCTTATTCTTGTGCATTCAAAAATAATTGGCATAAATCTTTATTCAAATCCTGATATTAGAAGAAAAACCTACAGACCTGACTAATGTTTAAACACACCACATATGAATTCCTACTTCAGAAAGTTCCCATGTGACAACAAATTGCAGAAAAGTAGAATGTACGTTTGTTCTTCATTACCCTCATGGCATCTGTAAGCTGTACATTCAACTCTGAGGCTTATTCAAACATAGATTAACCTTACTTGACATACCTAAGCACAGCAGCACAAAGGGTACCACAGTAATGTGGCCAAAGGCAAAAACCATACAACGTTTTGCCATAAGCTGGGCACATCTGTTTAGCCTAAGTTGCAGTTGGTGCTCAATGCCAGATTGTGCAAAAACACAGGAGAAAGACTAATGACACAGAAGGGAAAAGATACACAGACAGGGTAAGAGGGAGACAGGGCCCAGAGGAATAACAACAGTTTTTTTTTTTGTGGGATGTGTAGGACCATCTGTATGGTGTGACTTATTTCCTCATTATTACTCTGTAATGTCTGTACAATAAAGTGCTCACTAAAGGGAGTAAGAAGGGGCAGGAGAGTGCACCTAACATTAAGACATAGGCAGGATAAGGGGGTCTGACTAAGGCTCCCTGCTGAGGATGGAATGTTTTTGCAAATGATTTCTTGCTGCACTATTCAAGTGTATGTTAATGAAATGTTGTAAATGGAGAGAAATACAGACATGTGCAGTTATTTATGTGATAGGAATATAAAATGTCATAAAAATAATATTTGTACCTACAGATGTAATTGAACCCATGACATTATGCAAAAGCATCAATCTACAAACAGGGGAAGTATCTCAACATGCCAAATAAGAGTTTCTAGTCAATTACATCCAGCAGCATAAGAACTGTCACAGTCCTGCCTTTAGTCTGGCTTTCCTCAGCACTCCAAGAGCACAGCAGATTTAAGTATATCTGCACACATCTAGCTGGTCTACTATGGCTGAAATTAAAATATTCAGCTTTTGTTATAGGAAGTTAAACAGCATTCACTGTCACGCAGCTTTGGTGCACTACATGCAAATGCTGAGGACAAAAAAGTGAAGGCTTTTCCATGGACCATTTCTGGCCATGTGTTTTTTGTATGAGTCTAATTTTTGACCAAATTAAATATGCAAAAAAAGGAGTTTACAGGACAGTGGTGAAAATGGGAGTGGCAAGCAGAGGGTAGGACACAGGGGAAAGAATACAGGCATTTGCAGGAGGGTGATGGGAGTGCACCACAGCTATTCACTTTTTCAGAACATAAAAGTATAATTGTGCAAAGAATTTCATGACTTTGAAGAGTCATCACACCAGAGATGGGTGACAACAACAGAAAATGTTTATAGCTAACAAGACCAAATCAAGTATGTCAAGATGACACATAGGCAAAGTGGAGATCTATGTATAGGGTGTCATTTTTTCAGGTATAGGGGCCCATTTTTTAAAGAGCAGAATGTTGGGGAAGATGCTAAGGAATAAGACGGTCAAGTAGGTAGGTTAGGTTAGGTAGGCAGGCACAGACTTACAGGACATACAAGACAGTCAGGGATGGTGATGGAGCCAAAAGATTGTGGGACACCATAATTCGGGATAGGTAGGGGATCTCGGAGATCCATTTATGCCCAGTTTGAGAACAGTAAGAATCTAGACTTCAGTCTCAGAACTATTATCACTGCTTCCTATGTCAGCTGCTTGTGTCAGTGCTGGGCATAGCATCATTTTGGCATTATGATGCAGGACCTTTTCAAATGTGCCAATTTGAGCAACAAGGCTATCATGCCTCCTACCAGCCCTGTCAGCTCCTGTCTGGTGACAAAATCACCAGCACCACTACTACTGCTCCCAAAGGGTAAGACTGCACCAGCAGTAAGGGCAGTGTTATCTAACACAGATAAAGCAAGTAACACCGGAGTTGATGAGGCAACACTGACAGGATGTGCTCCTGATGTGGTCAGTGTCTGTGTTGCCAATGGTGGTGCTGCTGCAGCCACCTGTAGATATATGGTGGGCTGGACCCCAGTGGTTAGTCTGCCTTGCTGTGCTAATGGTCATTTTGTTTTTAGAAGCAATGTATTTAAAAAATAGAGAGATAAAGTGAGGGGAAACAAAAAAAATGATTAGATCAATGGCATGTCACACTACTTAATTATTTCAATACATAAACCAATATGAGAAATCTGTAAGTACACCTTGACCACATCCAGATGTGATAGGAAGTTATAAATGTGTCATAAAATCAATAAATCACAGTTGTATTATATGACTAATAGAATCATATAGTTCACTGTGTCATATCAGAGATCTGCTTTCTACGCTAACAACATTTGCAAATATTGAATTGTTAACGCAAATCAGTATTAAAGTTAAAATATCTTATAAACAGTTGCCTGTAAAAAATAAATATCTGTTTCGAAGTATCAAACCCATACACAATAAATCTGATATAATCAGTGCCTAATGCAATAATCAAGAGTTATTGGAGCAGTCATGTAGGTTTGATATTAAAGTTAAAGTATAACTGCTCAAGATGATAGGCAGTGATGGACTGCAAATACTTCTGTGGCTTGCAATCAGAACAGATGCATACTTACCTCATGCCTCTCTGAGGTGAGTTAGTCTCTCCTGATGCACCTCATGGTCCTTAACACCCCACCTGTGTGCTCTAAATGGAACATCAATACCATTACCACTCATGTCTGCAGCAGCAGTGAAACATGTTTGCTCACTTCCATGTAAAGCACAAATGTATAAAGCATTATAAAAATATATGAGAGAAAAAAAAGCTGATAGTAAAATGAATTCAATCAATGTGTAAATCTACCAATGACTAGAGCACGAAAATAATTCAAGTGACACATTCACCCTTCTCACGTCTCCTTGCAACATCAGAAATGAACTTTGTTGAGCACATTATCAGACTTACGTACTTAATGGCAAATAATGTGAAAGTGGACAGACAATAGCTCATATGCTGTTAGCAATACTGAGAATATCTGAATTTTATACAACACAGTGGCCTACAAAATGTGTATAAATTTGTATTTAGACCCCCTTGTGTAACACTAACAATTAACTGGATTTGATACTGGCATCAGATGTTTTCTTCCTGTAAGATCAGTGCACTTACATGCCATAGATGAAGTAACTGACAGGTGCATTTTCTTCACTGAGTATTATCCAGAGTGTTGAGGTCTGAACACTAGCACCAGGCTCACTGCTGGGAACTGCTGCCAGTCCAAAGTGTGCGATGCCAAATGGCACACAAATGAGGAAAAGAGAAAAAAGGTACTGAAATAGAGGAAATATAATCTACTGCAGTGGTACAGTGGTTAGCGTTGTTGCCTCATAGCAAGAGGTTCTCCAGCTTGTTTCTTGGCTGGGGTACCTTCTATGTCTACATGTCTTCCCTGTGGTTGTGTGGGTTTCATCTGGAGGTTTTAGTTTCCTCCCACATTCCAAAGACATGCAGGAGGTGAATTGGTCACTCTAAATTGCCTGTAGGTATGAGTGAGTGGTATGGATGAATTACCAATTCAGGGCTAGATGCCTGACAATGTAAACCTTAGCCTGAGATGGTTGTCATTGTTGAAGTGACACCTCCACCCCATGTGCAAAAATGGGAAAAGGGGTTGAGGATGGATGAGTGGCTAAAATGTATATTTTTATTTCCTCAATTTGCTTGTGTTTCAACATAAACATATGCTCTTTAAACATAATTATGTTCACACAAGCACAGCCATGTCTGGATAAGAACCCCAGGACACCAGGGCATTCACAAGACATTGTTCAGATTCTATGTACCACGCACTGTGAAAATAAAAAAACAGATTACCTATTCTCAGTATGTGATATAGTATCAATTGACATTACAAGTGCAACAGAAAAAACTTTCTCCTGTGTAATTTGCTGTTAAATGTGTGCATGGCTGCAATACTCTCAGCAGTCAGATAATCTTTCATCACAGGATATAAAGCAAAACATTTGAATAATGCACCTGTTTGTTTCTCTTTATATTGCGAACATCATTCAAATATCTATGCTTCTCTAACAAGACTGCTATGTGCTTTACCTTGTAATCTACTTCCTTAAAATTGCAGATGGAATGTACTCAGAGGCAAAAACTGTTATGAACAGTTTATATCAATTTTAGGAATGTACATCTCCTGAGTCAGCCAATGGTATGCACATAATTTCTTGTCAGTACTTTCTGAAACACCCTGATTGATATTGCAGTCAGAGTATTCATTCATTCTTGCAAGGACCTAACTGGCAACATTCTCAGTGCTCCTCCTTGCAATGGTAGGGCATGTACATGCATCTGTGTAGATCCCTATACCATGTTTACATTCCCTACACTTAATGCAGATTTAGGAATTCAAGAATACTAATGAGTTTACACCTCTTTTTCATATTCACAGTGTTAACAGTGCTGAATCTGTACTATAACAAGTTACTCATGTATGCAAGGGAAAATTATCATTGTAACTGAGTGTTTATTCAAAGAGCTAAATGCTACTAACTGCTTGCAAAACATGTTTCTAGTATCACCAGTAACTTGATACAAAGGCAAGTTGCTGTTTTTTTCAGAATGCTGTACTTCAACCTTAATGATGGATTGCATTTCAGAATACACCCATAGCTTAGTGTATACATTGTGTGTCCTTTTCTGGTGGCATAGGCATGCATATCAGTTATTTGCTACATTACAAAAGTTTGTTAAGAATGTAACATGACACTGTGGAACACTTTCTATGTCCATCTGCCATGTTACTGCGGAAGAGTATTGTATCACTTTCTAGCAAAGTCAGCAGTTTGACATTTGTAGCCCACAAATGTGCTAAGCCTGTGATATATAACTAACTGGGATCTATTTCAAAGTATCAAATGGCTGAATTTTTGATCAACAATTCAGTCCATTTCCAAAAAAAATGCAAAATAAAACAACACCCACAAACAACAGAAACAATGCTTTTGTGGGAAGGCAAGCCCCTCTACACCCCCCCCCACAGCTCCTGCTAATTATGTATACCAACTCTGAGATCACACTACAGTGGGGAAAATGGCAGATTTCCAGATTGCCACTGTATTGCAATCTCAGTCAAAATGGTTGAACAGACTGAATTGTTGATCATATGGTCTTGACCATATCAGTTTTGACAATTCGACCATTTGATACTTTGAAATACATGCAGTGACCACCCTCCATTTGTACTGGAAATGTGTACATTACTTTCATTAATGCTCCAATGTACTACTCAAGTTACACAACTGTTATCCTTCTTACATGACCTGTACATGTACACTTGCTTTTTAATTTCCTTTACATTTTCTTTGGGGTACTAATAGTGACCTTTGATGTTTTACTTATTTTGTATGTGAATGCTGGTTCTGATATGGTGTTGCTGGTTCTGATATGGAGGTCATCATCAGGGGTTATACTACAGAAATTGCAACTAGGCAATACAATTCCATAATTCACATGCTCTTCTTTGGTGTTAGGCTTGCCCTTATGTATTCTCCTCACCATCACTACCCTGTGCCAGTGATGATGACTGTGCACTGGCCTTTGAACATTTTTAATGCAGTTACTATTCCATATACATGTGGGAAAGTAAAATGCCTGATGCACGTTATTTTGCAAAGTCCATAGGCAGATATTGCAGACATCATAGTCATATAATGAGACTAAACAGTTTTTTTTTTTATCTTGGGCCTCAGATAACAGCAAAAGAGGTTGCATATTTACTATACTTTTTTCCCTGTTAACCTGGTTTTTCTGTACAACTTTGTGTGTTATGCAGTCCATACTAAGTGAAACAAGTTATAATAAAAACATTCTTCCTAGAAGAAGAAAGGATAACTAATACACACAGTAAAGTCCAATTTCCCTTAAGTGCACACAGAGATCACAGTCAGTCTGGGGCTGGTTGCTCCCTTGCTCACCAGGTCCCCAATAAGACTCCCCACTGGCACAGCTATAGGGTCCAGGTCTCAGCCTAACTGGGCAAGCTAAAACCTCCAGTACACTCTCTGTCCAACCAGTGCTTTGTGTCCCTGCCAAGTAGCTGACACAACACACACACACACTTTGAGATAAGTATTTATACAACTTCACAGACACTCCTGGGAAAGGCTGACACAGATTCTCCAACTGTGCCCCTTTACCCAGACTATATGGTAGTAATTACTGCCACTACCCAGTCAATAATATCAGCTACTAAAAGGCCCTTAAAAGGATGTCCAACTATTACTGTACAATATTAATATCTAATGGTAGTATGACTAACAGTCAAAGCTTACTCTAAAGTGGCCTATCACAATAACCTCTATAAATATGCAATGTACTCTAGAGCTTATCTCTACACAAATCAGCCACAGGCAGAAGGTTTTAAAAATATTTAATAATAAATAATTAAAACACAAGACAAAACTACTACACCACAGATATATCTAATAGTTCAAAGATCACACAGAAATTTAAAATAATACAGTCGGACAGGTCTGATTTCAAAGAAAAATACCTAATTAATCTTTACCAGCTTTAACTATTCCTACAAGAAATCACAGTGCTAAAACTTACATGTGAGCATAAGGCAGAGTGCTGATAAGTTAGATGTCCAAAGTCAAAATGCTTTTTGGTCTCTTGTGAGAAATAGTATTTAAACATTACTAACAAACATGTCTCTAAGGCCCTCCCAAAATTACATCATTTTTGACACTTAGATTTTCCCAGTATTCATATTGCATCATCTTAACACATGGTATGAGTTCTCATGCCACAAACTGCATTATTTAGCAATCTAACACCTGCACAAAAACTTACACAACAATAGTACGCATTTCACATATACTTTCTAGCAGAAACCAGAGCAATAAAACACATTCCACATCTAAAGTCTGGTCATAAACTTTAGCCTTAAAACAATGGGCATGCAACCTTCATCCAGCCGCACTGGAGCCAAATTCTAATATGAAAGGATCACAACATGCTTCACTGGGCCAGTAGAGTGCAATGTTGTCACTTATTTTGCTTTTCCACATTTCATAATATTCTTTACACTCAAGAAACATGCCTGTATTTTACATTTATTATCAAGAAAACATGCCTGATGTTTACATTTATTTGCAAATGCCAGAATTATATATCAAGTTCTATTTGACTAGGCTGGC
Organism: Protopterus annectens; assembly: GCF_019279795.1. Lineage (NCBI taxonomy): Eukaryota > Metazoa > Chordata > Ceratodontiformes > Protopteridae > Protopterus > Protopterus annectens. The sequence goes on along the minus strand of NC_056747.1, from coordinate 120,474,395 downwards.
AGCCTTCACTCATCTCTCCCCAGTAGTCACAATAGAAATCTCTAATGGCAGCAGCAAATACTAACATGTTTGTTTTTTTCTAATTCTAATAGTGTCTGTAATCCAAAGAGTTTTGTATTTCAGGGCAGATGGCTTTATAGCTTCCTGAATAGCTCCGCCATGTCTGATTGTTAATTAATGAGTATTTCAGCTACTTATGCTATCATTAGAACACCTTTATTTTATGACTATACACTAAGTGTAGAGCCACTTAATGAATGTGAAATGGTGTGGCATGCATAATAGTGGCACTTAGTGTAGTTAATGAATCTGGCCAACAGAGTTAATACTTATCTAGGCCTTGCATTTGAAAGTCTACTCACACTTGCCACATTCCCTCTCTGCCGCCCACATTCCTTCCACTCATACTTGGCTTATCTATCCTGAGATCAATGTGCTTAGTTTGATGACTATATCATCTCTTTCTCCATCCATTCCTTCTCATCTGTAGTTCCTCACATGCTGCTCTTACTGTTGTTAGTGCTATTTGCACCCATTGTATAACCCATTTCTAGACTAAAACATTCCTTTCATCCTCTCTCTTCACACTTCTTATCATCCAGTTCTTTAGTTATCATGGTGAGCTTCCTTTGCAGCATTTCCACATATTTTCCCCCAGGTAGCTTCCAAAATTAAACACAACATTCCATATCTGGTCTCATCAGTGCCCTGTATAATAACTTAATTACCTGATTATCACTGGAATCAAAGTGTCTGATAACGTGTCTCTACATTTTGCTTGACTTGGTCAGAACCTTTTCACATTAATCCTAATTAGTTAGGTCTCCACTAATTTAAACATTAAAATAAGTTCCATTTCTTTGGCTATCTCTTCATCTTAGCTAAATCATATCCCACACATGCATTCCTAAGTCATGCAATATTTTACATTTTCTTTCATTAACAACTTGCTGCTATATCATACCTGTTCTCTTGCCTCCCTAACTCAGACCAGTTCCCCACCCCCACTGTGCATTCTAATTTATTATCATTTGCAAATGGCTGTTTACTTCACATCACTGCTAATATAATACTGTTGGCCCCTGTGGAAGTTTACAAATCAACCTCTATTAAATTTATAGAATAACCATCTACCATCATCACCACCACTATCTTCTGTTGTCAATCATCTTCTGAATGGAATATCCAAAAAGTGTTAAGTATATTCTTTGATATCTGAAGTTCCATGGCAATCTTTTTTTGGGGCCCTTCATTTATAATATTTTTATGTGTAACCTACTGGATGTATGCATGCCAGTGTTCCTGTTTTTCAAACAAATTAATGAATACCAGGAAACTACAGATATTAATACTCTATACTCTATAAAATAAGTTAATTTTATAGAAAACAAGCTTTTATTCATTGCTGCACTTTACCAAGTATTTAAAAGCCAGAATGATGTAAATTACTGTATATAATATTAAATCACATGACCTATGTAACCACTAAATGCCATTTATTTAGTAGTTTATTCATTCAGTTATTCATTCATTCCTTGTTGACATGAGAAATTAACTATTTCTGGGACCTTTTCCAGCCACAGCTTTGGTGCTTTAACCCAATTGCCACAAACTCACAATAAAGCAGACATCATTGAAGAATATTACAATAGAGCACATTTTTGCAGAAATTTAATAAAATGTACACACAAATGATTAGTATTACATTGAAGACAATAAGAAGCATTTATTCTCTATACGTTGTGACCTTTGTCAGAGGTTATAGTAAGGGAGAGAAGCAGGTAAGACTGAAAAAATATCTTGCAACTTCTATTTCCGGTTGTACAGAATTAAACATATTATTCACACAGCAGTTAATAGTTTAGATGAGCTATGTGATGGCTGGGGCTTATTTGGTGCAAAACCTGTATAGAGTCTAAGGTTGAACAATGTTGCTACTAGTTGGTTTCAGATATTTCATGTGAGATATATTGGGGAGGGGTAAAATATCAGCTGAATTTATCCTTTTTAACTGGGTGAACATTTATCACTCAAACTTGGCTTTGGTAGGTTTAATTAACCAACTGAGTTGCTTGTTTGATTTAATGATGAGGACTCTATCATTTTCTGTATTGCTCCTCTAATTCTAGCCAATCAGTGGAGGTTTGTTTTTGTGGTATGCCCCTCAGTTGTTTCTACTGGGTACAGCTACATCTCTGCAGCTGTTTATATGCAGGTATAGTTCAGTGATGTTTCCACATATTCAATACAGCTAACTGGTTTGAAGGGGATTTGAAACTTGCCAATGTATCCTTTAGGACTAGCCAGTTTGTCTTTGCAAAATTTTTAAAGGTACTGGGGTGGAAGTGGTCCCTGGATTCAATTTTATTTTGAAGGAGATGGCTTTATGGTGAGACCTAACAAGTAACAAAGATATGCAATGGATAATGCAAGATGCACCAGTATTAAAAAGGACAAGGTCTAAGATGTTATTTTCCCACTGTGGGTACTCTAACTAGTTGCTCCAGGGCATCTGTATTGACAAAGTCCAGGAATCTCTGTGCTTGTGAACTAGTGGTGGTGTGGGTTTTCCAGTATATAGTTGGATAGCTTAGATCACTCATGAAAATAGCACTGGGTTTAATATAGCTCTTGTTCATTGTATCTTTCTTTACTCATAGAGATAGTTCTATGGCTAGCCAGTATGTGGTAAGGAGCCTTTATGATGATAACTTGGACAAAAAGAAGTTCTGGTGCATCAAGATGCTTAAACAACCATAATGTGAGTCTCCTCTGAATGAAGACAGAGACACCGCCCCTTCCTTCTTTCCTTTTCAAGGGCTTGTCAAAAAGTGGAGACGGCATTATAGCACTACACAGAAGGAGTACACCACCATTTTAAACTATGTTTCAGTCACTACACAGATGCCTACTGTCTCTAGAATAAGGAAATCTTGTAGGGAGTGGAGATGCTTGTTTAGACACTTATTATTAATACTGATCAGTAATACCTTCATATTTTCCTTTGCTTGTTTCATTATAATGGTAGGTCTATCTGGATCACATTGAAAAAAGTCACTATGGGGGTGGATAATGTCTATATTCAATATTAAAAAAGTAGGAGGGACAGGTGCAGGCCAACCCTGGTGAAGCAACATGGTCTGTCGATCATGTCCCCCAGGCTGTCAAATACTGAGCTTCCTTCAAATGACATAAAAACCTAAGCCAATTATTGAAGTCAATTATTTTTTGCCCACACCATGGCATCATCCTTGGAGAAGGCAGAATGCTGCTCAGTGATAGGCTCATACCTGCCTTGGGCAGATAGTCTGAGAAGTCCACATGTACTATGGCAGAGTTGTAATGGTATTTGTTGTTTAAGGATGTCGGTGTCTGTATGATCAGATAGATCCTGGCACCAGACAAACAACTCACCATTACTTTTCTCTTGCTCAGCCTGGTAAGAGGTACATCTGTATGTCTTATAGTGGAGTCATCTACAACTAGAGTTTTTAGTTTAGTGGATGCCTGCCTTATGGATTTAGCACCCATGATTCTGGGACTCCTTGCACTATGTGAGGTGATAGGCTTAACAGGCAGACAGTATTGATGAGGGTTCTTTGTGCCTGTATTTCATTTTGGAAGTCTTTGAGGTTTAGGCAAGTTAATCTTTAGAACTTCCGACTATGAGGAATTATGTGCAGTACAATTTTTGTGGTGTCTACTTCTAAGAAGTCAAGGACAATGTCAAGGGCCTCTGGCTGACCAAGTTGTTTTCAGATGACTGCAAATTAGGAATGATCATAGACCCCCCCCCCGAGACATTAACATCCTACAGGAAGGAATGAGAGGTGTGATGGCAGCTAGGTCCAAGGAAGTCATTGTTCTACTGTATTCTGCCCTCATTAGGCCACTCATTGAGTACAACACCCCCTTCAATATATACCTGACCAGGCACATGTAACAGCTGAAATGTCTACAGAATTCCTCATAAAAAGAATATGGGGATAAGTATGTCCTACTCAGATCAAATTAAAGCTCTGTCTCTGTACTCTACTTTCTACAGACTGTTGAGAGGCCATGTATGCCTGGCATACAAGGGATCCTGGGATCCCACTCTGATGGCCCTTTTGCTTATCCACAAAATGAATATCATCAGAATAACTCACTCTAGGGATTTAAACTTTGCTTGCAACATAAATAGGACATGCTGGAAGGACAGTTATGTGTCTCAGAGAATTCTGGAACAGGCTTCCCAGCAGAGCTCTCCTCTAACCTTATTCATGACCAGTGGATGGGAAAATAGGAAATACACCCTGGTCAAGCACCTATGTCTATAATGGACAAAGGTAGCCTGTAAATCTTGCCTTAGCTTGCATCCTTAAAATAACAACTAAGGCAGATAAATTTACAGGACACAATTGGAATGCTTGACTAGGCTTATAAAGGCCCCAGTGGATATTTATATAGTATACCTATGAACCTATGAAATGCAATAATATATTCACATGTTCATAAATGCTCCAATGTGCTGTTTAACTGCAACTGTCATTGACCTCAGATGATTAAAAGTAAATTTAGGTTTAGTGACTACTATTTTTAGAATGACCTAATTGGTGGTTAGAATGTTAATGTGGGCCTCCATGATCCTACAAACAGAATTAATATTTCTTGAACATATCAACAGACTCTTAAAAGTACTGGCAGTCTTTTCAGGACTGTCCATTTTCACACAGCAAAATTGTAAAAAACTTTAAATACTTTCCTGCTCAGTTTTTCCTAACCCAGCAATAATTACTTTCAACTGTCCGTAATGTTTAGGAGCAGGCCTAGCATTGGTTATGGGTTCTGCTCTGACCCTAAACCAGTAAAAACACTCAGAGAATATATAAATACATATAAAACAAAATAAAAATAACAAAAAATGCCACTACCAGTCGATATAACAGTCCAAGCTTGAATTATCGTCTGGCGGTGGTGTATTTTTTTTCTGCTCCGACCCTCCTAAGACTGGACTTTTTTTTTTTTTGAGAAAAACGTAATGGATTACAGTCATCAATTACATCTTATATTTACAAATTTCTTTTACTTCATAAAATGCATGTTAATTCACATCTTCTTTTCCTATCACCTTTTGTAAGTTAATATTGCCTACATTTAAAAGTTATCCCTAATTTGATGTTTTTTACTAATAATTTTTTGCTTTGGCCTTAATTATGGAGGTAAAACCATGTATGCAAAAATCCCTAAATGAAAGAATGCAACCTAGAAATAATCACAAAAAAGGGTCACTAAAACAGACCCTTGAAGTACCTAGAAATGAAGAAGGGGTTACAACCAATGTCTTCAACAGTTTTCTACTGCTGGAAGTGCTACCTTTGAAACAACTGTATTTCAATCAATAATGGATTGCTGAACAAATATAACAATTTGATAAAGTCAGCAAAGATAACGGCAGTCCTTTTTATTGTGTCCCAGCATCACAGAAATAATCAGATTTACAGAAGCTATCTTACTAATATATTTAACCTTTGTTGAATGAATAGGTGGTCTTATACCAAGAGACTTTAAACTCAGCCCTGGTGCGGTAAAGCACAGCTGCAGACACATATCTCTAAGTACAAACCAAAGTAATCAACAGTGAAATTCATACAACCATAAATCAAGCTATGTCTTCAGATAACAAGAGCGCACACACTGCTTGTCTGAACAGCTTAAACTGGACTTGCAGAAGGTCTAAAATTCACCATGTTGTCTATCTTTAGCATGTTGTCAGGATATACTATAGAAAGAATGGTAGAGATGTTTGAAAGGACAAATGTTGCAATAAAAACTATAAACACCATTGGGCTGTAGATGTTTCCTAAAGACTCCCTCTATCATTCAATGTTGTTTCCACACCATCAGAGCAATCAAAGGAATCACAGGAAATTACCTCTCAAATGTACAGATTTTTTCAGAATGTCCAGATTTTTGCCTTATATTTTTGGACCGCTTTCATAAAATTGTGTTTTTCTAGCAAATTATTGGCAAATCATTAAAGATTGAAGTTAGAAAATAATTACAGACATTTGATATTCAGACTTCATACCCTTCAGAAAATTCATGCTAAAGCAAAACCTGTTATTCTATCAACTTTCTAAGTTTATAAAAGCAATATTTAAAAATTGCCCCTATTTTTAGGCCTTTGTCCCACTTTATTTATAGCTTTGTCCAGATTTCTTGCTCTAAGAGGTTCAGAGGTAATCAAAGAAAATAAAAGGCAACCAAGTTTTGTGACCAGACAATTAGTATTTAAACTATTTGATTTACTGAGGATAAGGAAATTTTTAATCACACTAGTTAGCCATTGTTGAAATTGCTCAAATCATGCAATACATGCTAATGGCCTATTTATCATTACTTGTTTCGATTAAATCCCACTGTAAATCCAAGTGCACTGTAATCAAGCTGGGGCAAGGAAAGATCTTAAAACCTTCAATCTTACTGGCCTAATCATTCAAGGTGAACATTTCGTCAGTTTTAGAATGGATCCCAAAAGCAAACGAATCTTGTAAAAATAATAGAGTCAGAATCTATTATGTTATATGAATTTCTTACGTTTAACAAGGTAACCATATTCTTTAATGCTTTAGCTGTTGCTGATATCCTGGCTTCTCCCAAAGCACTAGATTAATCTTTATTAAAGTCACCACCTAGAGTTAAGCTCCCTTTCATGTAACTAACAAATATTTTTAGACTTAGCAGCTCCTAATCCTCATATTCAATAAATATTAGCTATTGTTAATAACTTATTACCAGTCTCAATGATTACTATTGTAAGCATTCATTCTTTATCTTTATATTTATATATAACATATGGAATTATTATATTTTCCTACTCCCTTACTTTTATACTTATACGATGACTGACTAATATCTTCAAATTGACACACATTAAATTTCTCCTCATCTGAATTATAAATATGAGTTTCTTGTAAAAAAAAGTACATATGGTTTAGTTACCTTCAAGTAACTCATGGCTTTACCAGTCTTCTGACTTCAGTTTAAGTCACTGCCATTTTACTGCTCAAATGTTATTATCCATGCAAGTATTTATCGGCTGAGATATTATTCCTTTAATTTCATTATTTGTTTTAAAATCAGATGTAATTTTTCTATGAGTAAGAGACCTTATGAAAATACTAATCCAAAGACTTACCAGCATAATTACACAAACTAACAAAAGACTATGAACATTAACTAAACTGGAAGTAAAATCCAAACCAGAATTAATTAAACATTCCTAGTTCACTTGGCAAATACCAAGTAGGATACCTCCCACTAACCACACATTTAATCTAGTTCAACTATCAGATTCAGCAACTTACAAAGAATATGCTATAAGTACTACTTGTTATCTTGTAATATATCACAGTGTTCCTCATATGTATTCAGTTTTACTGTTTATTATTATATATTATATAATGCAGAATTAATGTATGAGTGCATAATGATTATCTCTTTTTAAATGAATTACGTTTACTCAGTAGATATGCAAAGTTGATACCAAAGTGATCATTAAAATGTGTATTAACACTTATGTAATAACTAGATAACTCAACTGGACACATAGATCTTCTACAGAAGTGATGGAGGAAACAATAACTGACTAAGAGGCCCACCCATGGCTGTACAACAGACAAATAAGGACCAAAAAAATCAAACCCTGTACCAAAGGAGCCACAACTCACAACCTTAGCCTTCCTTATTAAGTAGCAAATGTGATCCTTTATGTTAACTACCAGATTTGTGATATTGTTATGGAACATAACATAGGAAGCTACGGGAACATTACAGTGAAGAGTTGGTGAACCCTAAAGATAAGAGTTTATATAAGAGTTTCTGGTAGGAGATAATATCCAAAGCTTTTGATAAGTCTAGAAAAATGGTGAAGACTAGGCTTTCATCATTTCTGTTGGTGTTCACAGTATTAACAAAATTCAGCAAAACAATAGTTCTGCTGTGATGAAAATGAAAGCTCTGTTGAGCTGAAGACAGAAACTGGTTATTTATTAGATAGTTGAGAAGTTGTGAAGGAATACATTTTTCTAATATTTTTGACAGGAATGATAAAATGGTAAATGGCCTATAGTTTGAAAGATCTGTATTGATTCTGCCCTTGTACAGTGGAATAATGGAAGAATTTTTCCATAGGGAGGGGCTTATATGGATCAACTGCTATTTTAATATATTTGCAATGTAGATTGCAGGGTGAAGTTGTAGGCTTTAAGTTTTTGATGTATTTTTAGATAGTTTCAGAGAAAACTGATTGGGAGTAGGAATGCTGAAGGGGTTATTTGATTGAGTAGGGACATACCTGGTTGATTAACGACTATGCTATTTGTATAAAGGGGGTATTGAATTGTTGTCTGTAGTATAATGTTTCTGTGTTTTTAAATTAGTTTTCCAGCTGTCAATATTCTTTAACAGCCATTCAGAATCTTTTTCTCACTCGGGATTTTCAAATCAGCATTCAACAATCTTCCCCTTTTACACAATTTTATTTCTGGAATGTCTGATAGATTCTACCCTTGGAAGAGTTTGTTTATCTGCTCCCAAAGTAAGATGTTGCAATAGTTCTCCCTGAGTTTTTCCACTCAAAACCAGGTATTTGCAAGGAAATTTCTCAGAATATTGTGGTACATAGTATTGATGATTCTTATGCTTCCCATGATCTCAGAATATTGTGGTACATAGTATTGATGATTCTCATGCTTCCCATGATCTCAGAATATTGGGGTACATAGTATTGCTGATTCTCATGCTTCCCATGATCTCAGAATATTTGGGAACATAGTATTGATGATTCTCATGCTTCCCATGATCTCAGAATATTGGGGTACATAGTATTGCTGATTCTCATGCTTCCCATGATCTCAGAATATTGTGGTACATAGTATTGATGATTCTCATGCTTCCCATGACCAGACTCCACACAAGAGAATCCATTGGTACCTTAACATGCTTCCCATGACCAGACTCCACATGAGAGAATCCATTGGTACCTTACGTCAGTCTGTACTCGACATCTTCATCCTTTATCACTTCAGATCCCTGTTTTGGAATTTATAAGAAGGGAGATTTGGTGTGAGTAGACAAGATGTCTTACAATCCCAGTCTCCCCTACTTCCTTCTGACCTCTCTCTAGTCTTTTATTATGTATGTTTCAGAACTGTTCTGGGGGCAGTTTCTGAAGCGGTGAATGTGCAAGCTCTGTAGAACATGACAGATGAAACCACATAATTGTCAGAGAGATGAAACTCTGCATGTTTAGACACACAGCTTCATGATAAAGGGGTATCAGAGTATACCCTTTTTGCAAATTTGTTATGATAGCCTGGGAAATAGCAATTTAGCTCAAGTTGGTCTCTAAAGATTTCATACAATCCCTCAGATCAAAAGTGGGTTGCAGACAAGCTAAAAAGGACTAGGACAGACCTTCACAAATGGAAACTGGTCCAGCTGTAGGAAACACCTCAAAGTAGATCTGTTTGCCTTCTCTCAGAACAGACTGCTAAAGAAATTCTGCTTGCAAATAGACCTGGAAGACATATGCCTTTTTGTTCCCATGGTTGGGAGTGTTTCTGTATGGTTTTTCACTCTTTTCACTGATATCCAGAGTTCTTCTGAAGATTAAAAAAGACTCCCCAAAATTAGTGATGGTGACTCTTTTTTGGCTAATGAACACTTCACTAACATGACTGTTTTATTGACAGTGTTAAGTACTTTTATTCACCTAATACCATGAACTTCATCAAAACAAATGGGTTAGTACAACGGCCCATTCCTAAAACTTTCTTTTAACCATATGTTAAAAATTCATCCAATCACAAACACTGCCTATAATTAAAAGTACATCCTTAAAAATCCCTTAAACATTACATTTGAAAGTTCTATAAATAAATAACAATGCTTAATAAATACATATATTTATATCATAAGCCTATTTAAAAAAAATAAAAAATCCATCATCCTAGCTAAAACACAGTTAAACCCTAACTTTCAAAGCTGGAAGTTGCATTGCATGTAATGATATTTACAAATGCACTTCTCTAGATTCAAGTTTCACCTACTAGCTGACTCTTATTGCTACTTGAGGCACCTTTTCTAATATATAGAATAAGTAAAAAAGTTCTGAAATTAACACAATGTGTAGAATGTCAGTATAGTACATTGGTATTACCCACCGTACCAAGAAAATAAAGATTTTCATAAATCCTAATCCTTAGGAGAAGTTCAACTTCCACAGTATAAAATGAAGTATGTGCTAGACATATTGCTATGGAAACTACCCAGTGACTGATACAATTAAACATCCCATTACCTCTTAATACTTCAGGGTAAGATTAAACAGAAATGCTAACTGAGTCATAAATAAACATGCACTGAGAGGAAGCCCCATAACTATTCATTTCAAATCAATCACCTAAGAAACCATCATTCACAGTGGCTAAATTCTCAACAAATTATTTCAAATTTTCTACTTTCTTATAAACAAATTTTGTAGCAACGCTCAGTTTCTCATTCAGTCCATAAGTACCAAATACTGCATTCCAATTTTTACTAAAAGCATCCTTTATTTCATTGCACTGGCATAAAAGGATAATACAATTGTCCTTGTAAAATGTTCACTTCCCACCTTCTTTTCAAATCCATTGGTTTTACTCTTCAATTTAAGAATAGGAATAATCTTTCCTTACAGAACCTGGTAACTACTTCATTAAATTATGCTATTTCCAAAAACATACCTGTAAGTTTTTAGGCTTTAACTAAAAACACAAAATCTTCAAAAAAAACAACCTAGATAATCTCACAAACTAGCCCTTCCCTAAGTTCTTCCTCAGCTAGTAAGGATATGGACTCAAAAAGTGCCTATGGAAGCCTAGCCATAACAATTCGCAATTCCCTGGATATTTCTTCCCACAATATTTACTTCTCTGGGCCCCTGTCTAACAGGGTGACTGACATGATCCCCGGGGTGAATTTCCTATCTCCCATCCAATCATCAATGTTCCTTTTGAAGAGGGCCAATGAGGCGCTCTGCTTGACATGTATGGGCAGTCTATTCCAGAGTATGGGGAGTCTCTGGTTCAGAAACCTATCCCTCCAGCATGTTTTGTTCATTGTGATGACAAGGTTTAGATCCCTGGAGCATGTGGCTCTAAGGGATTTCTTTAAGTGGAGCATGTCCAACAGCTCAGGGTTTGACATGGCCTTGTATGTTAAGCAGAGATCGCCTCTAAGTAGACGACATGCCACAGAGGTATAGATGGAGTTTTTTAGACGGTCAGCATATGGCATCTACTTTAGGCCTGTGATTCTTTTAGGTATTTCTGTGGCCTTTCCAGCTGTTGCGGATGTCTTGTGAGGTACCTACCAAACGGGGCATTATACTCTATAATGGGTCTAACGAGGGATGAGTACAGTGGGACAATGACCTCCTTTTTTCTGGATAAAAAGCCCTTAGTGATGAGGTGTGCCACATAGAAGGATTTCCTGACTCTTGTGATGATGTGGTTATCAAAATTAAGACCACTGTCCACCTGTGTCCCTAAGTCTTTCATCACACTTTCGATGTTTAGCATCCTGCCACCTATGTGGTAATTCATAGGTACATGTTTTTTTTCCAAAGGGGATAACTATACATTTCTTGGCATTAAGCTTGAGCCCATGGCTCTGGCACCAGGCATCTGTTTCTGTAAAAACTTTTTGTAGCATATCCACATCATTTGGGGATTCAATAATGGCTCCCAGTTTGCAGTCATCTGCAAACTTTGTTAGCCAGTCCCTTAGTGTTGGCCTGTACTTCAGAGAAGTAGATGCTAAACAAGAGTGGTCCCAGGACTGAACCCTGAGGTACTCCACTTGTCACTTGTCTGGAGCTGGATTTGGAGTCGGCTACTTTTACAGTCTGGGTTCTGTCAGTAAGCCAGTTGGTAACCCATCGAGTGATGTAGGGATTTATGCCCAGCTTAGTAAGTTTATCTATGATTCCAGAGTGGGGGATGGTGTCAAAGGCCTAGGCAAGGTCCAGATAGGCTGTGTGGACTACTTTACCCTCATCCACAGCTCTGGAGACTAATTTGAAGAAGTCAATCAGATTCAGGAGACAAAATTGTCCCTTCACAAACCCAAACTGGGTGGGGTCCAGTGTTTGAAGGCTGCCAATGTCTTTGTTTATAAGTTCCATGATAATGCATTCCATGCCCTTGCAGATCAGGCTTGTCAGACTGATGGGACGATAGTTCCTGAGATCCAAGGTGGATCCTCTCTTGTGGAGCGGGATAACTGTAGCTGTGTGCCAATCAGTGGGTATGAAGCCTGAGGTGAAGCTATGATTAAACATGACACTTAGGTGGGGGTTACCTTGTTTTTACAAAGGGTATGACTAGCCATTTTTTGGCGTTTTTGGCTTAAGGCCATGGCTCTGGCACCAGTTATCTGTTTCTATGGACTCTCTGAGGATATCTGTGTCTGATGGATTTTTTCAACTATGAGCCCAGTTTGCAGTCATCTGCAGAAACTTTGTCAGCCACATCCTATATCGTTGCCTGCACTTGAAAAGTTGAACTCCAGGAACCTTTGGGGGCTAGGGTATTGGGGCTTGTAATGTTTGTTTTCTATGTATTGAAGTCACCTATAATATACCCAATATGTGGAGTTGGTGATTGGAGAGACATTTTAGCGGCAGGAAAATGAGAGGGGGTGTGTGGGTTTGAGAGGGGTGGAGGGTAGCCTGTCATAAACTGCCGACAGTAACCCTATTTTGCCTGCAAGATGCCAGTTCATTTTGTAGTTCATGTAGTACACAGCCTGGGATGTCATCTGGTCCCATGGATGCTGTATTCTTAGCTTTGGAGAGTGCGGTTTCCACCTGTGTGGCCATGATTATCAGAATTTGGCAATCTTTTGGTATTGAGATGGGCCCTTTAGGTGTGAGAGGGGGTGAAGATGGCACTAAATCGATCTGTCAGGATACTGGCAATATCCTTGGGATCAGTATATTTAATGCCATTCTGTTGTAGCTCAGAGCAGATCTGAGCATTGCCATTTAGATTCTTGACATAACTATAGAATGCCTTGTGGTTGTCTTTGGAATCTTTGGCAATTTTATTTTCATAACTAGCTTTTGAGGATTTTATGAGGGATCTCAGCTTCTTACTGAGGCTGGTGAGGGAGTTTTTTGCATCCTGGGATTTTCCTCTTTTCTGCAACAGTTTCTTCCTTCTGTTGTATAGTTTGTTTAGGGGACCATCAGATTGGCTTTCTTTTTTTGGAGAAGAGCATCTTGATTCTATTTGGGATGGCACGATTCATGCACGAGTGGATGTGCTCGTACAGTGCCTTAGTGTAGGATTCTGCAGTCGAACTTCCAGATCCCGTCTGCGTGCATGTTGTGAAGTTTGTCACTTCTGACTTCAGTAGCATGAAGTTGGCTTTGGAGAAGTTTTTTAAGGAGGTTTCCTTACTGGAGGGCAGGGGTGGGATGTGGATGTCAAAGGTGATTTGTTTATGGTCAGACCTGACCAATGAGGGAGTGACCACTGGTGTGGACCATCTATCTCCCATGTTGGTAATGACCAGGTCTAGGATATTGGCTCCCCTGGTGGGACAATGGATTAGTTGATCCAGGGCATTAGAATTTATGAGTTCCATGATAATGCATTCCATGCCCTTGCAGATCAGGCTTGTCAGATTGAGGGGACGGTTTTTACAGTGGGTAAAACTGCCTTCCAGTTTATAGCCTGCTACAGACCACCCTCCCAAACCCAGGAACCCCACTCGGCCTTCCTGAGAACACTGGAAAATATGAAGGTCTCTCCAAACACCATTATATTGGGTGACTTCAACTACCCAAACATAGACTGGGAGCATTACTCTAGCTCCAACACCCTAGCCCAAAGGTTCCTAGAATTCATAAACTCAAATGCTATGGAACAACTTGTTACCACTCCCACAAGAGGGGAAAACATACTGGACCTGATCATCACCAACATGGGGACTCTATGCTCCAGACCAGAAGTGTATCCCTCACTGGTAAGATCAGAACATAAACTAATCCAACTGGATATTCACATCCCAACCCCACCCCCTGCCCAGAAAACCACAGTTAAAAACTTCTCTAAAGCAAATTTCACACTCCTCAAAACCAAGGTGGAATCCTTCAAAGCCCCCGGGCCTGTGGAAATTACGGCCCAGACCGCAGAATCCTTTATAAACGCATTCTATGAACACCTTCAGGAATGCATGGATCATACAATCCCAAATAAAACCAAGACCCAATCCTCCAAAGGCAGACGTCCTGTCTGTGGACCCCAGCCATAAACAAACTAGTCAATAGAAGGAGGAAGCTACTACATGATAGAGTAAAATCCCAAAAAGGGAAGGCATCTCTGATCAGTATTAGCAAAAAACTACGGGCACTCATAAAATCATCTAAGGCCAGCGTCGAGAAAAAAATTGCACAGGACACTAAGGATAATCACAAGGCTTTCTTTAGTTATGTTAGGAACCTGGGTGGGAAATGCTCAGAATTAGTCCAAAATGACAAAAAAATACACCGAACCCACAGACATTGCCAACATTCTAGCTGACAGGTTCAGCGCAAACTCGCACCTCCCACCAAAAGGGCAAATATCTTTCCCACCAGTGTGCTGCCCCCCTGGCACCTCAGATGCTCAGGTAAGAGCCCTCTCCAAAGCAAAAACACAGCATCAATGGGACCAGACGGTGTCCCAGGCTGCGTCCTACATGAACTCCAAGAAGAGCTAAACCCAAACATAAAACTACTGTTCAATCTCTGCCTTACTACAGGATATGTACCCAAAGAGTGGCGTACAGCAACACTGGTCCCTCTGCACAAAGGTGGTGCCTCAACGGACCCTGAAAACTATCACCCCATAAGCCTGACTAGCTTGGTCTGCTAAGCTATGGAAAGGATCATCATGGACCTCATAAATAAAGATATTGGGGACCTACAGACACTGGATCCTACCCAGTTCGGCTTTGTTAAGGGCAGATCCTGCCTCTTAAACCTGGTCAACTTCTTTGAAACCATCACCAAGGCCATTGACAAAGGGGAGATGGTCCACACAGCCTACCTGGACCTCGCAAAAGCCTTTGATACAATACCCCACTCGGGCATTATAGATAAGCTCACCAGCTTAAATATAAACCCCTATGTCACTAGATGGGTTGAAAACTGGCTCAAGGACAAAACCCACATGGTTAGAATTGCTGGAGCCATGTCAGACTCCAAACCAGTTACAAGTGGCGTCCCACAAGGTTCAGTCCTGGGACCTCTCTTGTTCCGTATATATTTCTCGGAGGTATAGGCCAACACGGAAGGACTATGGCTGACCAAGTTCGCAGATGACTGGAAACTGGGTGCCATAATCAACTCTTCAGCTGACACAAGCATCCTCCAAAAGGGCCTCATAGAATCAGACAACTGGTGCCAGAACCATGGCCTCAAGCAAAATGCCAAAAAGTGTATAGTCATCCCCTTTGGCAAAAACAAAGTGCCCACAAATTACCACATAGGTGGTAATCCATTAAGTACAGAAGAAGTAATTAGGGACCTGGGGACCCAAGTTGATAGCAATCTCTTATTTGACAACCACGTGGCCAAAGTGGTTAGAAAAACATTTTATATAGCCCACCTAATTATGAAGGGATTCACATCTAGATCAGGGGAGGTCATCGTGCCTCTTTACTCATCCTTCATCAGGCCCATAATTGAGTACAATGCCCCTTTTGGGATGTACCTTACCAAACACCTGCAGCAACTGGAAAGACCCCAAAAGTACCTCACCAAGAGGATCAAAGGGCTCAAACAGATGCCATATGCTACCCGGTTAAAGAAACTCCAGCTCTACTTAGTAGCATGCCACCTGCTCAGAGGCGATCTGTGCCTGACGTATAAAGCCATGTCCAACCCAGAATTAAGGGACATGCTGCACCTCAAAAAATCCAAATCCCATCGGGCTATGTGCTCGAGAGACTTGAACCTCAGCACTGAAATAAATAGGACATGCTGGAGGGACAGATTCATAACCCAGAGGCTCCCTTCACTCTGGAATAAAATCCCAGTCCAGGTTAGGCAGAGTCCCTCATTGACTCTCTTCAAGAGGAATCTTGATGAGTGGATGGGAGATCATAGGTTTACCCTGGGTATCACTTCTGTGTCACTGTTAGACAGAGGCACAGTATACTAACCTCGAAAAAGGGCATAGCAAAATTAATTTGAAATGGGTGGCGAAAGCCAAACATACTCTGGCTAGGCTTATAATTGCCCTAGGGCAGATAGCCTAGTATGAACCTATGAACCTATGAACCTATGGATTCCAAGAACCGTTGGGAAAAGGAGTTGGTACCTGAGTAGTTTTCCCAATTAATGGCAGAGTAGTTGAAATCACCCAGTATTAGGGTGTTTGGTTGTATCTTAATATTTTCAAGTATGTTTAAAAAGGTGTAGTGAGAATCTTGGGGCATGGTGGGGGATCTGTAGCAAGCTACAATTTGGATTGCAGTCTTACCTAGTGTTAGTTGCACATGGAGAATTTCAGATGCATTGTGTTGGGCAACTAGCCTGGAGGTGTGAATATCCTTGGTGAATATGGACACTCCTCCACCTTTAGTGTTTTGGTCTTGGTTTTGTGGCCAAAAAGTGTGGTAAGAATGGTAGCCTGGTATTGCAGGTATTGTAGCCTGGTATTAATAGTTTGGTTTATATACTGAAAAGATCTCTAAGATAGTCACTTTTCCCAAAAGAAATAATCAAAATATCATCTAAACATCTGTCAATACCATAGTACATTAGTTGCAAACACCAGTGCAGAGGTTGTGCAATGGCACCACCTCTTACTTGACTAGGATATTCTCATTCAATAAATAAAATTGTTTAATAATACTGTCTCCAGTAGGACAAAAATTAGTATTGCTGTCTTCCTGGGGCACAGAAACCATTACAAAAGCATTAAAAAACAGACCTGCACCTGTCTGCTGTGGAATCACTAAATTGAAATCCTTAACATCAATAGTTGTGAAAATAATACTTTTGCTAAACTCAAGTACTCCCATGAATCTTTCAAAACGTAATTTTTGTCATTATTTTTTTTTTAAGTTTATATCCAACTATTTAGGATTAGGTTCTGTTTTGGACACACCTCAAGGCAACTATCAGACACAATGGTCCACCATATTATTATGGAGTTTTCAATTTCCCCCAAAATAATGGAATTACAGACCCTGACCATTAAAAAAATCACTAATCAAAGAAGACAGTTTGTTTTCTAAGATCAAATCATGCAACTACAAGTAAGACTTACTATAAGCCACATTAATTTCAGTTTTTCACACATTCAATAAAGTTATTGTTCAAAATTTGATATATTTAAGAAAAATAACAATTAGAAATAATTAAACATCCCCTTCCTGTATCTGTTTTCATTATCCTAACCATTCCAGCCCTATGAAGATCATAGAACAATACACTTTGCTCCTTGGTCAGGTGTTGAAACACTTTATTAGCTTTACCACAAATAATATCGCTGATATTTTCACATCATTTTTTAGATATTATAATTGGACGAATAGGCGTGTTATGGACCCCATTGCTTCCCCTGAAATAAAAGAAATGAATTTTAGTTTTCTAGTACACAATTTTAACTCAGAGCATTAACATCATTTTTTTATTTTTATATATTTTTTTGATTGCACAAAACTGTGATTTGGTAGTAATGGTTTATGAATTTTTGGACAGTTCTACTGATCTTACTGAAATTTTTCAGAAAGGGTTTACTTTTGTGCCACCAAACAATATGCTATTGCCTTTTGTTATACTCACCATAATACATCACTTCCAGGCAGGGTTAAGGCCCATTCCACGACTGCTTTGGCATCTTTGGTAACTTTCTGAAAAGGGGTAGACTGTAGTTGCATATACTTTTATGCTATACTCTAAACTGGATTCCTTTTCCAGGTCCAGAACACGTTTTGTTAAGACCATTCTCCAGGGGCTACTGGATTTTTAGTTTTTTCATTCCTCCTCCCATCTTAGTTTCTAAGCTATGATAATCAACCCAAATAGCTTAAGCTACTACAACAGTGATATAAATGTTGACAATAATACAGTTGTGAAAGTAAATATACCACAACACATCCACCAACACCTCAAGCAGGCTGTAAGTCCAAGCCAGAAATGTAATATTCCAAAACACTCAACAGAAAGAACAACTCAAAAAAAAAACTTCCAGGTACTTCACAGATTTAATATATAAACTTCAGAACAACTAGCTCAACAGCTTTCATACAATGTGCTTTGTCAGGTTTAAAACTTGCAGTAAAAAAACAGAGCCATTTAAATAGCCTCATTCAGTGAAATCATTCTAATTAGCATAATCATCTCTTAAAGGCAAACAAATCAGTAATAGTGAAATATAAGCATCCCAATTTAAAACAATAACAACTTTCATTATTTATTCAGTGGTTGCACTTTTAAAAATGGTTTAAAATTACACATTTTATTCAACCCTAGTAGCTGATAGCACCTTAAAACATTCATCCTTTTTATATCTAGAGCTTCAGTTCTGCTTTCCGAATCCCCCCTCTATCACTGTTCTTAACCACTTGTAAAAGTGCAAATTTAAACTGATATGTTCCATCATTCTCTATTTCATGCTTCATTAAAGCATTTGCCTTCACTAATCTCTTTATATCTGACATATATCCACCAAAACATTTCAGAATGTCTTTATGAAGAACTGGTACACATTGGAAGAAGTGGAATCATTGAAATGCTTATAAACAGAAACTTTTTCTTTCTTCATCCTGACACAAAAATCAAATATAGATTTCATAGTTGTGCAACGTGTAACACCGTTAATGTTCTGCATATTGCTACCTCATTCTATATAGGTAAGACAAATAGAAAATTTAAAGAAAGGATTATTGGTCATCTATCAGATATAAAGAGATTAGTGAAGACAAATACAAATAATTATCACCTTTGTCCCCAAATGCCACCATTTACAATTGTTCTGCTCCATAGCTTTCCCCTGCTGTGGGGTGATGTGCCAAAAATGAACTTCTTGAAGTGTGTAAAGAAGGGACAATAAAGTGCTAGACAATCTTTTGACGGTACCAGTGCTTTACTTCATGAGCATCAGTTTTGTTAAGTAAGCTGTGATAATTAAGCTGGAGACTACTAAAATACTGTGACTTAGCACTAGAACGATTAAAAGTATGAAGAAGATGGTGGACCAGGTTTAAGTTTGATGGTTCTGTTAGTTAGTAAGTTATACTTCTCAACTTGTATTGTAATTGAACTCTTGGACTGTGGCTGAAATAGTTCTGTGCTGGATCAGACCTCTTCCCCCATTAACAACCAACCAAACAAACAAGCAAACATATATACTTGCATACTTAATAAATAAAATAATAAGTAAACATAAATACAAATACACTTAGTACAGAACTGACCATCTGATGCAAGTTTTACTAAATGGTGATATTATGTTCTGAGTATTGAGTTCAGGTGTACGATTAACAAGGTGTGAGGCAGATTTTGTTTTTTAAAAGTAAGGTAGTATAAAGGTGTGAGTTGCAAGACGAGAAACAGGGGATGTCCAATAACATTGTTACATTTTCAGTTGTATTTACCTGAATTTCTCATAGAAGAATACAATTTAAGGTGATGGGGTATCTAAAACTGTAATTGGAGGGTGGCCTAATGGTTAAGGTGTTTGCCTTACAAACACAAGGTGCAGGGTTTGAATCTCACAAGGGATAATTGGCTAGGCTTAAAATAGCTCACAAGGGCAGTTAGCATAGTACTACTCTATGAACCTATAAAAGGGTGGAGGGACATTTTTACAGAGACTGGATATAGCTGTAGTAAGATAATTATTAGGTGACGATGTGGATGGGGAGTATGTGGACGGTGTGACTGGAGGGTCATAATAAATACATAGGCTCAGTGAATCTTTGTGTGAAGACCTTACACTAGAATGAATGAATATTGTTCAGTATAGCAGGAAAACATTGATCATGCAGGACATCTGCACCTCGTAGAATACATTGCTGGCAAATGGGACAGAACCTGGGAAATTGGCACTGGGATGATTCGGATAACATTCTATTTTACAGGTACACAGTTACACAATACATTTCAAAGAGAATCAAAGAGAAGGATATTTCAGGTAGGAGGCACAAGTAGATGCAGCACCTGCCTTTGTCCATTCTAAGAACTGCTGTAGGACAGTGCATTTGTGCAATGAGAGTGAGGTTGGGAGAGAAAGGGGTAGTTGTGCTACAGTATCACAGATCAAATGATTCTTTAGTGGTCCATATTCTAGTCGTAGATGAATACTAGGCTAGCTGCCCCTTGGGGGCAAATTTTAAGCCTATCCAATTTCCCTCAAGGTGAGAATCCAACCCTGTGCATTGTGTATGTAAGGTAAAACACATTAACCATTATGCAAACCTAGCCATTATCTGAATGAGGAAAGAACCACGTCAATTGTGCAATGCAATGGCATGTGATTGCCACTTCCACACATCAAAGAATGATGACAACAAGGATTTTATGGTACTACTATAAGAAAGGTCATTGTTTTTCAACCAATCACCCATTTTCAGAACAATGGTATGATGCAAAAGGAAAGCATAACAATACCACAGATTATGTGTTGTTGGGCGGCCACAGTGGTTTAGTGGTTAGCATTGTGGCCTCACAGCAAGAAGTTCTCTGGTTCGATCCTCGACTGGGGTGCCTTCTGTGTGGAGTCTACATGTCCTCCCTGTGGTCACGTGGGTTTCCTCCAGGTGCTCTGGTTTCCTCCCACATCCCAAAGCATGCTGTAGGTGGATCGAACACTCTAAATTGGCCCTAAATGTGAGTGTGTGCATGCGTGTGCCTTCTGTGGAAGGTTGGGCACTGGCCTGGCAACTCAACACTGTAGAACTCCACTGCCAATCATGAGCAGATAGGTGATCCGCTGTGACGACCCCTAACTGGGAAAAGCCGAAAGAAGAAGAATGGACAGTGTTGATTAATTGCAGGCTAGAATTTGCTTCAGAGACTTTTCAGGAACATTGTATATTCTGTTTTTTTTTTTTTTTTCTGACATTTAAACAACTTGCAACCTGATGCCCTTTGCTGTACATAATAATTGATGGAGATGTTAAAACAAACCCTTAATTGAGCAATCTGCAATAAAAGTTCAGATAGAAATTTAGATAAAGATGATGTTCTGTACATTAGTCTGCCTGATATTTTTTTCAGCTACACAGACTTCCCTCATTCTGACGTTTTGTTGAGTCTATGTACTCATACGTATTAGTGACTTAAATAAAGGAAAAATAAACAATGCATTACTGAAACCTTGGGGAGCTGTTCTACTACTTACAGTTAGTGACTCAGAGCACTTATCTCAACATCAGGTAAATTGTTTAAATCCAAAGTCATGCACTTAACTTTTATTAGTAGTTTGCAAAGTCTGGCAAAGCTGTTTTATAACAAACGTTAAAGGGCCCCATAAAACTAATGCAAATACTTTCCAGTAACTTTGATCCCTGCTTGATAATCCCTTCTACAAACTGTAGCTAGACATGCATTTTCAGAAAGTGATTTATCATACTAGCTGAAGTCTCAATAATTGTTGAAATGTCAAAATAGATAGCCAACCAGTGTCAATGCTTTATAGTTCCCACATTAACAGTGCATATCTACAGGTGTTTGAAAAGAATACCAAAGCAAGCTATGCCACTCTCTTCTAGTGTACAGTGTTTGTAATAAGCAGCCCATTCCCCAAGCACTGTAATCTACTGTGTTACAAATGACAGGAGGTAGAAGCAGGGACGGAACCTCAGTTGTGCAACCCTAAATGAATAGCCTGTCATCTCCTCCACAAAATGGTACCAGGTAACATTGCTAAATTACTCCTATATTATAAATTATTGCAAAAAAATATATGCGTCATGGCCCATGTGCAGTAGAACTAAAACTTCTGTATTCGAGGACTGCATGTGAAAAATATGACATTACTCTGCTCCTCAAAAATCAGTTCAAACTCTTTACATAATTCAAAATCTCTCCATTCTATTCCTTTCCCACAGCCCAGTCACATTCCAAAAGCCTTGTCCTTCCTTCCTTACCTATCCTTATCATAATTATGTAGGGATTCCTGCACCATCCATCATTCTGTCCCTCCTTAATTTGAGTTTTTGGTGCCTCTGCTACATCCTCCACAATTTCTAACACACATAACCACCCATTTATACTACAACTTTTCCTTCTGTCCTCCTATCACTAGCTTTGGGGGCTTTTAGCCAACCCCAGAGTGTATAACTACATTATATTGACCTGCACTTGTTCCACCACCCTACCCTTCTCCTGGTGCAATTACCTTCTGCAAGTCAGTAGATCAAGGGTATCATTTCCACCATCAAGCGGTGATTTAAAAATGGAGAAAGAAACAACCAAAACAGGTTTTACCTCACAACAGCTTATCTTTTTATATCCAGTCTTTTTGCTGTCTGTGGTGACATTATTCCATTACTGTCCTAATGTATCATTGTTTATTTTCCTCAGTGTCTGTCCTTCTTGCCTGTTTAATCCGCTGCACCTTGTCCATTAGTTTTTGGCATTAATGCAAAAGGGAAAAGAACCTATTATCTTTCCTCTGCCTGTTGCATCTAGAGAAGTCTCAGGATTACATAAGTTCTGCAGTTCCTTGCACCAGTCTTCAGCTCTAAATTGCAAATTGATGGGCCTTTTGATGAAGTCCAGTATTTCCTCACAACTAATGAACAGCCATTTTTCTCCATGTGCAAAGACAATGGATAAAGTAGATGCCATTTAAGTTGTCAGCTTCAGCACTCCCTCATCGTTGGTCACATGCCATTATAGCTAAGACTCGTCTCAAATGAATAGTCATGGTCCACGAACATGTGTTCTCCTCTATTCAGGATATTTCCTTGGCTGCAACAAGTCTTTCTAAAGTCTCATAACTGATGTGTGTGTGTGTGTGTGTGTGTGTGTGTGTGTGTGTGTGTGTGTGTGTGTGTGTGTGTGTGTATCCTGTGGCAGAGTGGCTTTGCCTGGTTTGGCAGGACCCACCCACCGAACAGCATTACTGTGTGCTGGAGTCTTGCTTAAGTTTCACGTTTCTGTTTCACTCCAAACTCTCACTACCGTGCCTAAAGAAGTTTTACTTTGGTAATTGTACATCAAAAATACAAAATTTGACCATGACTCCTCTGTTTGCTAGTGTTCCATCATGGAAAAATATTTATGTGGTCACCTTAATGAACACTTCAGAAAATTTGGAATGCTCATCCATGATTATAATAGTTTTTATTTTATTTATTTATTTATTTGCATTGGTTTACCAGGATAGTCCATTGGGCCAAAGAACCCGTTTTCAATGGAGTCCTGGGGAGAAAAGCTCCAGAACTAAGTATGTTACAAAAAGTGATTCATACTAGTTATACAAAACTATAACAAATTACAAATTATATAATAATCCAAAATATTTTGACACCAGAAAATAATTTCAAGTAAATACAGAAGAAATAACTATGAAAGAACATTAGATAAAATTAATAGATTATAGATAGTAAAGAATATTGCATGAAAAAATTTTGAGTTTGTATCATATTCTGAAATACTGAATGAAATTTCTGAGAAATAACAGAAATTTATGAAGGAAGCACTTAGGAGGTGAGGCCTAGTGCAGTTTTCCCTATAATATGAAATGATAATGTATATTAGTTATGGGTAAATAATCAGGAAGAATGCATGAGGAATCAAGGCAAAGAAGGAAGATGGCAATTGCAAGTAAATTAGCTATGTGGGGTGGGAGCAAGAGCATTCCCACTTGGATACTAGGTGGGAATGAAGAGATCTTTTAAAAATAAAGTGGTTGGGGGTGGTGTGGCTGGATGATGGTAGAGAGTTCCAAAGGCGGGCAAGGACAAAAGATAGAAGATTTTTCCCTGGGGGACGAGTGGGTTTATAGATTTCTAATAGATTTTGATTGTTGGACCTCAATATTCTATCAGGAAGGTGCATCTTAAAAGCTGATGAAAGGGAGGGACAGAGAGAGGAGTTGAAAATGAGTTTGTGAGCAAGAGTTAGTTGAGTGTATGTGAGATAGTTAGGAAGCTCTAGCCATTTAAGTATATGGAGAGAGGAACAGTGGTGTGAGGAGAACTTGTGGTTGGTAGCAAACTTGGCGATTTTGTTATAGCAAGAGGAAAGTTGGGGGAGGACTGTAGATTAGTTAGGAGTAGGGCTCCATAGAGAAGGGAGGGGATAAGAAATGAAGTAGAGAGAGTGACTTTGGCAGCAGGTGTGAGGTATTTATTTTGCCGGTACAGCATACCACGCTTTTGGTGGGGCTTTTTTGATATTTAGCTGTAGATGAGAGTTAAATTTGAGTTGGTTATCAATTTGGACCCCAAGTAGCTTGGTCTCTGACACTAGTTCCAGAGGTGAATTATTTTGACTAGTGATAGAGAATGTGTTTGTGTTGAAAGAGACAGCTTTAGAGGGGGAGAATAGCATTAATTTGGTTTTGGAGGCATTGAGAGCAAGGTGATTTCTTTTCATCCACTGCTTAGTGGTTGTGGAAGCTTCTTGGGTCAATTTTAGGAGTGATGGGATAGAAGAGGCAGAGCATATAATAGTGGAATCATCTGCATATTCGATGATGTCTGAGAATGAGATAGAGTTGTGGAAATCATGTATAAATATATTAAAGAGAAGGGGACCCAGTATGGACCCTTGGGGTACCCCAGTAGGGGTATTTAGAAATGAGGAAGTGGCCTTTTTCCATATTACTGCTTGATATCTGTTAGATAAGTAGTTGGAGAACCAGTTCAATGAGGAGGGAGATAGGTTAAGTCTTGAGAGTCTGGTTAGTAGCAGGTTATGAGAGATAGTGTCAAAGGCCTTAGAGAGGTCGAGTAGTAGGGTAGAAACAATTTGGCCAGAGTCACGTGCTTTGTTAACAGTTTGAAGGAAGGAGAGGAGGGCAGTCATAGTGCTGTGATTATTTCTGAATCCATGTTGTGTGGGAGTTAGTAGGTGATTTTCTAAAAAGTAAGGAAGGAGTTGAAGATGAATACATTTTTCTAAGATTTTTAGAGATGGGAGACAGGATAGCAATGGGGCGGAAATTAGTAACATTGTTATTGTTGCCCCCTTTGTGCAAAGGGATGATGTAGGCCTTTTTCCAGATTTGGGGTACTGTACTTTCTAGGATAAAGCGGTTGATTAAAATGCTAATAGGGTAGGCAATTGCATCAGCAGCTATGCTAAGAAAGTAAGAAGGGATGTTATCAGGAGCATTAGTACATGGCTTCAGTTTCAGAAGGAGTTTCTTTATAGTGGAAGTGGGTATAGGTTTAAATGAGAAAGAGGGAGAGTGTGCAGGGGGGTTAGGGGCAGATGAAGATAATGAAGTAGTTAGAGTAGGAGAAAATGTGGAGGGAGAAGAGTTAGTAAATGGAGATGTGGGAGTAGTAGCAGTGCCGGGTGGAGTGCTGGGGAGAGAGGGTGGGGGAGTATTTGAGAGTGTAGTGGTGTTAGAGAAAGATGATGTTAATTTGGAAATGGATTCAATGAAAAAGGAATTAAATTGTGTAGCCAGATCTAGGTCAGGAACGTTTGGGTCTGGGGTAGGGGTATTTTGTTTGCTAGGGTTGAGGAGAGTAGAGATACCTTTCCAGAATTTCTGGGGGTTTGATTTATTGCTATTTTGGAGTGTGGAGAAGTAATTTTGTCGATCGGAAATTATGAGTTTTTTTACCCTGTTTCGGAGAATTTTATATTCATTTTGGACTAGGGGGGATCTGTTTTTCTGGTAATGTGCCCAGACTTTATCTCTGTGTTGTATGGATGCTAGTGTATTTTTGGATAGCCAGGGGGCTGTTTTAGTTTTAATTCTCTTAGTCCTTAAGGGTGCATGAGAATCAAGTATTTGTAGGAATATTGAGTTGAAGTGGGCAACTGCGTTATCTAGAGATAATGTTTTTAGGCAGTTCCAATTTATGGATTTTAGAGACTTTGAGAAGCTTGTAGGATCAAAGTTTTTTTTGGTTATGGATAGTAATACAATTATGGGTACGATGCAGGAGTAATGGGAGTCGATGTGTGAAGATGGGTATGTGGTCACCAAAGGGATCAGGTAGAGTACCACTGTCAGAGAAATAGTGGGGGTGAGAGACTAGAATCCAGTCTAGAATACTGCCATTAGAGGGGTTTTTAGAGGGGTATGTTGTTGATAAGCTGTGAAAAGTTGTAAAGGTTGATATTAAGAGGGTTTTTAGGGGACTGAATGGAGGCCCAGTTAATATTCATATCACCAAGGATTATTGTTTCATTGCTAATGTTGTTAGAGAGCCAGGAGATGATATATTCAAGTGTAGAAATATTCTCTCCTGGGGGGGTATAGAGTGAGGCTATACAAATGTGTTTATGTGAGTTAATTTGGAGAGATGTGAGGAGTAGTTCAGCATTTTTGAAGTGTGGAATGGGTTTGTTATAGGGGGTAACTGACAATGAGGATGAATATAGGAGAGCTACTCCACCTCCTTTTTTATGGGGCCTGTCTTTTCTAATGATTGAATAGTTTGGTGGAATTATTTCAGAGTCTTTTATATGGGGTTATAACCAAGTTTCTGAGATTGTTAGGATATCTGGTTTATTGTGAATGAGCCAGGCATGAAGGTTTGGAACTTTGTTTACTATACTTTGGGAGTTAAAGGAAGTAAATAAAATGGACTTGTCTGTAGAGGAAACTGTGGAGGGGCCAGGGTTGGGATGGATATCACCGGATAATAGAGTGGAAATTAGATATAAGAGTGGCTTAGAGAGGTAGATAGACAGTTTGTTAGGTAGATTGGATTCTATTGTGGATTTAAGGAATCTGCTAGTAACTATGGGGGAAAAATGTTTTTGAAGGGTAATATATTTGTATGGGAAAAGTAGGAGGTTATTTATAGGATATAGATGTGGAGAAATAGGAGTGTGTGAGTATGGTAGAGTAGAGTCATGGTGGATGGTGATATGGAGAGATTGTGCATGGTGAAAGTTAAAGGGTTGGGTGAGGTAGTAAAGATAGGATAAATTCAGGAGAAGTAGAAATAATAAGGAAATGAATGAGGATTTTGTAGGCATGATGGAATGTGGAATATGTAAAGTTGATATGCTGTTGATAAAATATTTATGAATATAAGAGAGTTATGTTTGTATAGGAGCAGGTAAGTTTAGGAGTATAAGAGTAGAAGTGGGAAATAGAGTTGGGATTGGAGTGGGTGTAGTTTGGGAGTGGGGTGGTGTGTAGTGCAAATAGAGAGGAATCCTACTGGTTAGGTGGGATAGCTGTGGTGGGTAAGTAAAGATTTTATGGGCAGAAAGAGGGAGGGGTAGATGTAGGGATTATGTGGTTGCTTGGATAAGAATTTCTGTGGGTGTGCCTATGGGGGAAATAAAGGTAGATGCACTGGTGGCGGGTGGGAATTAGGGGTAGGGTAGGGTAGGGGAGCGGAGTGAGCCCACAGGGCGAACGGAGTGGGAAGAACCAAAGAGGTCCGGAGAGGTTCGAGAGTCTATCAGTGAAGCATTGTTTGCAGAGGGGTAAGTTAGAATGGAAGTAAGACCTGGGTGTGTTGGGTGAGAGTGAACTATGAGAAACTAGAGAGAGTGAGTAGGAAAAGAGATGTTACAGCTAGAGTGGACTAAAAGAGTTTAGGAGATACAGTGAGAAGGAGGAAGGTTAGAGCTTTGAGAGAATACCTGAAGTACATGCAGTGAAGTCTATTTGGGGGAGGGTGTCACCGAGTGGATAGGTACAGAAATACACCTTACTCCACTAGGATATCCAGGTTCCAGGACAGGCTTTGGTACATTTACATTGGCAGGACTTTAGATGGCCACTGATTGTCTCCTAAAAGATAACTAAAACAGGTAAGTATCAGGGACCTTATCTGTTGATAACAGTATGGCTGTCAGCATTTATTTATTTATTTATTTATTTATTTATTCCTTTATGTAGGCAGCTATGTACAATTTTGCTTTTCATTTTGTTCACCAGGTTAACCCTGCTGTACCAGGGTCTATATTAGCAGAACGAAAGTGCATATGTGAGACCACGAAAAGGTCGACACATAATGCATGAAAATGCAAATGAGCGAATGGCCACATAAGCAAATTTTTCCCTAGGGAAAAACATATGTGGCCGTTTGCTAAAAACAAATTATTTAACATCATAAATAGATGGGGGGGTTTTGCCCCCCCACCCCCCTAACTAAATATACCAACTCCAAGATCGCATTATACGGAAGGAAAGGGCAACTCTGGGAAGTGGCCAACCATCTCCTTGCCCAATGACAAATTCATCTAATCACTTAAATGCAATTTGATGAATTTGTGTCACTCAAAACGCATTGGCGTAAGTCACCTTTCGTTTGGATAATATAGACCCCTGTACCATGCCCATTTAAGAGGTGTTGTGGGGAATTTCTCCTTGGAAACATAGATTAAGTACATATTTATACTACAGTGTTAGTATTTTACACATTACATAGCACTGACTATGAAAGAGTCATCAAGGTGGTAAAATACACTTATAACGCACAGACTCAGAGATGATCATCTTCAAAACATTAAAAGCACAGTAAGACATTTACCTCATATTAGCATAAAGTAAGAATATTACAGAAATCAGTGCTTAATGTTCACATTAGTATTTACAAATTCAGTAAGATTTTGAATCCTGATAGTATATTTACTCAATGTCAAAAATGTATGCTACATGTTTTACTTGAATTCCAGAGAGATGGTAAGGTAACATATGTTTTACATAATGCTTCTTAAACAATCCCTTTCTTCCACACCTATTGTCGAATACAAAAATTTGCCTCAATGCCTATCATTTATTTATATATTTTCTTAGAATAGATAATGCATTAAATGACTTCTTCTTGTGGCAATACCACATTTGGTCTTCACAAGAGTGACGGAGATCACTTATCTTTCCTTTCTTTATTAACAATCTTGCACATGATACATAACGAACTAACAACAGTATTTTATAAAATGGTCAATGTTCTAATATACAACAAAGATTCAAAATCAATACTTGTACTAAGATCTATACTTGATTAAAAACAAAAGAATAATATCAACTCCATAAAAAATCCATGCTTTCTTCACTTGCTACAGATTTGAAAATAAGCAATTCATATGAAAGACACACTTGGATACATTGCAGAAGACATTCATCTGTAGATACTAGCTATGCAGTCCAAGACACTATTGAGGAGTCTAGCACAACTTCTCAGTTGCCCCAGAGTAGTGCCTGGTTGACTGACTAAACCTGTATCCAATGCTGTTAGTTCAGATTTGAGTCCTATAATGGCACTATAAACACCCTACAACCCATGGAGTTCACCATGTAGACAATGGAAGAAGAATGCCAGGCCTTTCTTCTGTAACACATGCTCACCTACAATTCAAATTTGATATTCTGTCAATCACATGTATTTTTGATACGGGAAGGAAAAGTAGTACCGAAAGAAAACAAGAAACAGTGAAACATGCATACTCTACATAAAGGCATCCCACCTGAGAAGCAAGACAACAGTGCAACTCACCGTACCACTGTGCAGTCCCATCAAAATATACAAAAAGTGTTATCAAATCACTCAACGTTTGACTTTTTACATGTTTTTCTGTATCCCCAAAATGTAGTCATTCTTCAGTTTGAATAAGGCCTCTATTTTATTCCACAGGTCCAGCTACCAATTCCAAAAGCTCCACAGTCCTAATTAAATGTAATACAATGTTCCAGCACTCTCTCCATCCCATATAAACGCCGCTGCACCTCCAGTAATGATATCTCCAGAGTCATTAGAACTTTCCCTTCTTTAATATCTCAGCCCTGAAATCAATGTCTAAATGGGTCCATGTCAAAAGAAGTTCAAACGACTGAAAACCTAAAATATTGAAAGTTCAAAATATTGAAAATGGGAATTTGGCTTTCTCCACTGATGTCCAATATCATAGTTGGTATATATAAATAGCAGGGGGTGGGCAGAGCTAGCACCCCAGATGCTAGATGCAGGGGGGGCTGGCCCCCTGCATTAATAATGTTTTCAATATTTTAGGTTTTCGATATTTTCAGTTTCAGTCTTTTGAACCTGTAATCTTATGACATAGACCCATGTCTAACCAGATTCTCAACACTGCTGATTATTAATTCACTCTCCCTCCCTCCTAATAATCAGTTCATATTCACCTCAGCTATGAGTTACAATACAGCTAAATTTTTTTCTCAATATACTACGGAGAAACAAGCTTCTAGAAAACTTAATATGCTAATATAAAACCCATGTAATGAATATATATATATATATATATATATATATATATATATATATATATATATAAATAAGTTTTAGGTAAACAGATTTAGTAGTATGTCTTAACATTATTAATAGTACAACAGATTTATAGCCATGCACTACATAACTTCATGTGAGTACCCTGAAATTAACTTTCTTTGTCATATTTAGGCTTATAGAAATTTCTTGTCTTCGTTAGGACCAGGTCACTAATGAAAATAGTCTTTTGAAGCAGCCCATCCCACCTGCTGAACAAATGCATAAGTAATTACAGTAAATTTTCAGTTTCTGTTTCCCCCCCGTAGAAACATACCTTATGTTTTTAGAGATTTAGAGTTTTAAAAAGGAACATAGGAATAAATTCCCTCTCTCCCCAACCTGATAACAAGTCAAACCAAACAAATAGTATAGGGTACGGTATTAGTCAGGCTATTTTTAATAGTAACTCTCAAGCAGCCAGAAACTACAGTTATCAGCATCTATCAATCCCCGTGGGTGCCAGTTAACTGAGAGTTTACTGAAATATGTAACTTATTTTCACTGTTGTGACCATATAAACATAATGATTTTTGTTATTGTGACTTCATTTTCTGTGCACCCTTCCTATTCTGATCTGTCCGGAACACTTTTTAAACCTGTATCAAATTCCCCACACACACACACACACACACACACACACACACACACACACACACACACACACACACACACACACACACACACACACACACTATTAGAACTAGAAATTCCTTAAGCTAGGCTAGTATATTGCTTTTTTCCAGCCACCATCTCTGCCTCCTTCTTCACCCATTCAATTCTCCTTCTTTCCCCTTTAACCTTGCATTTCACCTCACCTTGACCCTGACTGACTGTGATAGTGTAATTCATATGTTCATTTCATAATCCTCCTTCTCTGTCTTCTCTTTTCCAAGCTCATGTGTACATGCAAAACTATCTGAATCTTCTGTTATTTTTCACCCCCTCACCATGCGGTAGCTTTCCCTTCCACAATTTCTACCAGCCTCATTTCTTTTTTTCATAAGGTCACCTCAATTGGAAACAGTATTCTAGATGTTGCCTTAATAGTACCCTGTACAGCAGAAACATGACCATACCTGCTCTCTTAAGTCCATATCCCTGTTTAAACATCCTGATATCACATTCACCTTAGCTTCCATCTTTTGACCCTGTTGCTACATTTTGCATCTAATCCTTGACCTGTAAAACTTCACTTTCCAAATATGTTCATATCTACTCAGAGATAATGGCTTAATTAAACATCTCCATAATATTAAAATCGTAGTAAGGCTTCTGGTATTCGTGCTCCTAGGATAGAACCTTATAGCCACATGCCCACTGCCCGTGTTATTTCACACTGTGCTGTTCTGTGGCAAACAAGGAACTGTTAGCTCTGAAAGATGAGAAGCATTATACTTTACTTTTGCAAAGCAAGTAAAAACATTTATAGACCATTTCACATCTTTATGGCAGTTTTTAAAGCATTGACTTATCAGCTCAATATAGACACTGAAGTAAATAATGAACACGTTGCTGCCAAATTTGCACAGCTATGCAAGTTTTTGAACCATCTCTACTGCTTTATTATCAAGTTTAAGTGTACAGAGCTTTGAATACATGGTACTGTACTTTGTTCACTAAATACACATCTCTGAGAAATATTGCTTCTGTACTTAACTTTGTAAAGGTCTGGGGACCTTGTCTGCAAAAAGGCACAGAAAAGATGAAGGCAAATGTGAGAAAAGAATCCAAAGTAGCTTTTACATACATCATTGAGAAAAGGGAGTTGGGTAACAAAAAAGAAACTTTAAGTAACTCACAAAAATTGATGAAGCAGGAAGCAATAAGAAAGTGTCATGTCTTGTAACAAAGAGCTGTATTAACAAATAGAGAATCAGTTTAAAAACAGAGTTTGTAGCAAATGACCCATTTGAAAAGGTGGCAACCCTAGGGGAAGATACTGCTTCATCAGAAAATGACAGACACGCACAGGCTGTAAGATCAAAAAGAGAGATGGACTTAACGAGTGACAGATGTCAGTTTATGCACAGTAAGGAATACAGGGAAATGTTGACAAGTAGCATTACAGAGAGGCAGAGAGAGGCTAAATAAATAATCTCTGCTTTCACACATCATTTATATTAGCATATTTTAACAGTAAGTTTCCTGCTTCAAGGAAATGATGGCTTACATTTTGTACGCAGTTCTGTTCTTATTTTAACACAAGAAAAAGAAAAAATGCACTAACTACTATAACATTAATTAAAATAATCCAAAAATCCAGATATCTTCTATTGGTAACATTTTTTTAAATATATTTACTTTTCAAGCTTCTATATGATTTAAAGGAAGGTATTTTTGACATAACACAAGTGCTCAAATTGTACAGTTCTGAGTAGTCAGTTTTCAAAATTTCACCAAGAAAGTAGAAAAGGCAAATAAATGCTGCCTTTATCAAGAAAATATCTTTTCTATGAGTACCACTGGCCATGAAGGTAATTCTATTAAATGCGTGGTGTGAAGGACATTGACCCATTCCCCTCCTCACATGGGTAGGTACAACGAAGGAACAGAGGATTTGCAACACAAAAACACTAAATTTACATAAATGTTTATTCATCTTCTAATCAGAATTTGGTGCATGAGTCCAAATGCTTAACATATATGCCCTCTAAATGTTTCATGTCCTATTAATACTGTGTACTTTGTAATAATGCATAGATTAACATAACACTACATAATTCCAAAAGGGATCACAAGCATGTGGAAGGACTTTTAGGTATACAGCAGAAGGAAGGGATTTGGGGTGTATCAAAACTAGCCAGCCTGAGCAAAGATGGCAGAGAGACTGATGAACACTAGGAAAAAAGCAAAGTTACTGAAAGAGTACTTTATTTCAATTCTCACAAAGGAAATAAATGAGAGAATATGGGATAAAACATGAGCAGAATAGACAGGAAGGAGGTTCAGATGTAAATATGTGCTGTTAGGGAAGATAAATCAGAAAAGATCAGATAGCCCACCTCCCAGAGTCCACAGAAATCCAGCCAGTGTGCTGGCAAACAACCTGCAGGAGGCCTTCAAGGGATCTCTGGCATGTGCAGAAGTGCCAGAGAATTACTGGGCAGAAATTGTGGTGCCAATGTGGAAAGTACAAAAAAGCAGGAAAATACAGACTAGTTAACAACACAAATAAACAAAAAAACCTTGGAACAAATCCTGAGAGATTTCTAAAGGACAGAAACTAACACAGGTTTTATGGCCAGAAGGAATTGCCAGTCAAACCTTATGCAGTCATTGACTGGATTACATGTCATCTTGACAGACAAGTGTTATTAGGACAAGGCCTTTTAGTTGTTCTCACACAAGAGGCCAATAGGAAAACTAGGGGTTTAGGGGTAGGACCAATACTGAGGACAGGATGCAGACAGCTGTGGTAAGAGCAACAGTGTCAGTAATGAAGGAAGTCTAGCTGAATGCTGCAGGGGGGGTTCTATTCTCAGTCCATGTCGTCTCTGGCATGTCTGAGGAATGATATAACAGCATTAGCCTCTTTGTTTATAAAACAAAGACAAGTATAGCGGTAGAGGATGGGACGAGTGAATGATGATTCTGAATGGCTGAATGACTGGACAGAATGGTGGCACCGGAAGTTCAATGCAAACAGATGGAATATACAGCTCTTATAGCATAACAAAACATGTGTGGCATTGCAGATGTGGGAGCACAACTGATAGTAGTGACAGGAAAAGGATCTCAGCAGATTTATTACACCTGGACTGGATCACCAGGAACTGAAGGAGAGCAGTAGCAGAAGCAAACAGAATGCTGGGATATATCCTCGGGGGGAAGATTCCAGGAGGAAACAGTTAATAATTTCTCTCTTCAGGGCCTCAGTCAGACCACACTTTGAGTATTGAATGCCGTTCTGGAGGTCATATAAGGAAAAGGACATAAGGTTACTTTATGGGATTCAGATTAAAAACTAACAGAATTATATGTGGGATGGATGAGAAGGAATGTGTTTATATAGCTCTTCTAATGTGAATCCAAAAAAGGCAAGAAGCAACAAGATATTACAGCAACAAGATTGCCTTACAAGGATGTGTAGAGTGTTTCTGAACAGGCAAGACTTGGAGGACGGAAGGAGCAGAAACAGCAGTTTGTAGAAGCTAACTGCTGTTTGAATCTCTGGATCTCTGAAAACAATTTTTACAGAGATAGGTGCTGACCCCAGTGGCATAGCTAGAGTTTGTGCCACTTGGGGATGTCTTTGAGTTTGCCGACCCTCCTCATCACAAAAACCATAGTCATATGGGGCCCCCACATACACAGCCCTCTGTCCCTACAGCCACCATATCCCACTGCTTGGCTATTTCTCCCCATTTACCATAAACACTGTAATGTGCATACTGATTTATGCTTTACTTCTACAATGATTATTTGGTTTTAATTTAAAAAAGTTTTATTTTAAATTTTATAATACAAACACTGATAGACATCTGCTAAACAAAGCAATACAGTCTCTGAAAACAGACTTGGCATTAAATCTTCTCTGCCCTTGAAACTGACATTCATTGAAATGGCATTGAAACCCACATTCAAAGACAATGCATTTGGCTAGTGGCAAATAAAGTTTACTTTTGGCTGTTTACAAATCATAGGCCCTTCACACACATATTTAAGACCATGCAAACATTCATGTGTTCTTTGATTCCCCTCCCTGATTGTATTAAATGATATTCCTTGTGTAATACAGCACAACTTGTTAGAGCGTGTTTTAAATGTATTGTTTTGAACATTTTTCCGGCAAGCAATGAAACAAAATGTATGCATCAATAATGACAAAACTGCCCAGTTCAAAGCATTTCCATCATAAAAGTCTACTCAATGTTCTGTCATTACAATCCACCAATATCAGTAAATATGCACAATCTCTGCAGAAATAAAAATTACCTAATTGCACATCAAAGAGATCTGTAACTAATGAAGAGGTTGCTACTAGCAAACAACTTTATATTTCATTATTTCATCTACAAATAAAGTGCCTGTTGCCCATGAAGGATAAATTACCTATGTTACATTAAAAAATGATAAGCTACTAATATTGCAATAGGGAATGGATGGCAAACTGATAAAAGGTTTATAGTTACTTGGTATCTCCTCCAAAGGTAGACATTCTCGGGACTGCAGCATCCACCCCCTTTAAAGTACAACACAGTACAGTATCAGCAATCCATCTACATAGGATCATAGGAAGTTACTAGAATAATGGCCCTGGGGCCCTTACAAGCCTAGCCAACAGTTTATCCCCAAAAAGAAACATGAGTCAGCACCTATCACCCCTGTCAATAAGGGACACAGGTGGAACCCCTGGGATGCACCTGAAAAGGGTCAGCGAGGTGCTCTGTTTGACTTGTATGGGAAGTCTATTCCAGAGACAGGGCAGCCTCTAGGAGACAAACCTGTCTCTCCAGCAGGTTTTGTTAATGTCACATATTAGGTTTAGGCCTTTTGAGTGGGTAGTATGTAAGGAGTTAGACTTATGGATATGGAGCATCTCTAGTAGGGCAGGGTCCGAGATTGCCTTGTAGGCAAGTCACAGATCACTTCTGAGCAATCTGTACGATACCGAGTAGAGTGATAATGATTTGAATCTGTCTGCATAGGACAGGTGTTGGAGGCCATGCATTCATTTTGTGAGGTATTTCAGTGGCCTTTCCAGTTGGTGCAAATGTTTGGAGAGGTACACCCCAAATAGGGTGCTATACTCAATTATTGGTCTAACAATGGAGGAGTATAGAGAGGTAATAACCTCCTTTTTTCTGGATGCAATCCCTTTAGTTATGAGATGAACCAAGTAAAAGGCTTTTCTGCCCACTGCCGCTACATGATAGTCGAATGTGAGGTTGTTATCAACCTGAGTGCCCTAGTGTCTCACCACAGGTTGTGTGGTTAGGGGGTTGCCGTTGATGTGGTAATCAATAGGGGTCATGCTTTTGCCGAATGGTATGATGATACATTTTTTTTGCATTTAGTTTGAGGCCATGGCTTTGGCACCAATAATTAGTTCCTATGAGACCCTCTTGCAGTATGTTAACATAAATGTCAATGACAGCACCCAACTTACAGTCGTCGGCAAACTTGGTCAGCCATAGGCCTTTTGTCTTTACCTGTACCTCCAAGAAATAGATGCCAAACAGTAGGAGTCCCAGGACAGATCCCTAGGGAAACTCCACTAGTGACAGGCCTGCTATCTGAGGTGGAAGTGCCTATTTTGACTTTGCGGGTCCTGTCAATGAACCAGTTGGCCACCCACCTGATGAGACAGGGATTTACACCAAGTTGTGTTAACTTTTCAATGATGCCCGAGTGGGGGATTGTGTCAAAGGCTTTGGCTAAGTCAAGGTAAGCTGTATGTACTGACTTCCCCTCATCCAGGGCCTTGGTGACAGTCTCAAAGAAGACAGCCATGTTCAACAGGCAAGATCTGCCCTTGACGAATCTGAACTGGGTGGGGTCAAGTGCTGGGAGATTGCCTATGTCCTTGTTTATGAGATCCATAATAATACTCTCCATGGCTTTACAGATCAGACTTGTCAAGCTAATGGGGTGATAGTTTCCAAGGTCAGTAGTGACACCACCTTTATGCAAAGGGATGACAATGGTGGTTCTCCACTCTGCTGGAATGAAGCCTGTACATAGGCTGTGGTTGAATAGGATGCTCAATGGCAAAACCAGTTCTTGCTGGAGATGGTGCAGAATACATCCTGGGGTACTATCAGGCCCCATGGAAGCTGTGTTTTTTGCCTTAGATAGGGCCTGTAACACTTGATCTACAGAGATGTGAGGTGTGGGACAAGTATCGGAGATGGTGAAAGGGCCTTTGGAGGGGACAGGGGGGTGAAGTTTGCACTGAACCTATCTGCTAGCAGGTTGGCAAAGCCAACAGGATAAATATAAATGATACTGCTAAGTACTAATTTGGAACAAACCTGGGCTTTGCCACAGAGGTTCCTGACATAACTGAAGAAGACTTTATGGTTTCCCTTTGTTATGGAGGCTAATTTCAATTCATAATTGGCCTTGTAGGTTTTCACTACTGATATAATTTGCTTGTTAAGGGTAAGGAGTTGAATTCACCAAGGATCAGGGTGTTATGGGGTACCTTGATGGAGTCTAGTAGATCCAGGTAAGAGGAGTGGGTGCCCTGAGTTATGGAGGGTGGGTCTATAGCTAGCTATAACTTGGATGGGTGTCTTGCCAATTGTCAGTTGTACCTGGAGTAGTACTGTAGGAGTAGAACCTACAGCCTTCTGCATCAAAATCAACTATACTACCTGTTGTGCTACTAACAATGCAAACAGATTTGGTATAAGCATAACTAAACTTCTCTTCCCCTGAAACTCAGCTCCTTGTAAAATCTGCTAGACACTCAACTATATCTCCCAACTTTGCAACACAATAAATCTGGAAAAGACAAAGGTTATTGAGGGGAAGTGGGCAAAGATCCAAACCAGGTACACATTTTAAACATTACGAAAACAATAAGTGAGTCCAACAGAACACAATCACAGCCACAAGCTAATATCCAAGAACCTTTACTTGTTAACGTTTTCGTGTACAGAAATACATACACCTGACAAGGACAAGACTTAGAACCCCCTGTGAGTAAACATACTCAATACTACCACAATTGTTTTTAATTTTAATTGTAATTAATTTAGTAAGCAATCTATCAATTAAACAATTAGATTGTACATTCACATTAAATCAGACTAAAAAAAAAAAAAAGCTTCAAAAGGTAAAAAGGTACTTCTACTTAAAAAAAAAAAATATAAATTTAATACTAATCAAATTCATATCTAATACAAAAAAATGAAAATGTATATAATAAATAGTAATATAATAATGAATGAATTTATATTGCATGCACAATATATTCAATTCAAAATCACAATACAATCATAATTCACAATATATTATATTCAGCAGGTTGAATAAAATATATATTATTAATATAATATCAAATAACTAAATAATAAAAAATATAAATAATTAAATTGTAAATAATAATATAAATATAAATATAATAGAACTATTTTTTTTTAATTGCTTTTTGCTTTAAAAAGACATTTACATCCCATTATACCCTTTATGTAAGATAGGTAAGGTTTTAAGTTGCCATAATAGCTCACTTTCTTCAAGTTTAAGGTGCCATGGCCCACCCCTAGGGTTAATATCTTTAAATTGTTTTTACATTAAACAAAACAAAAATATTGTGGTTTGTTGTTTTTATAATTTTGTTTTGAGAATGCATTTGTTATTACTTTGATTGCATTACATATGCTGTTAGATTTTTGTTTCAAAATGACGCTCAAGCCCGAATAAAAAGCAGGAGTGAGTGTACAGGTAGCAGACACACTCACCTGAGGAAACAATCGAGATGATTTTGATTCTTTTTATATGTCCTCTAATGGAGAAAGTAGTTCCTGTTCTAAACTGTACTTGCAGTAAGGGCAATACATTTTAACATTACTTTGTTATATAATATTATCTCTAAGAAGGATTCTTTTTGTTTTTTTACTAGGTGTATCTTCCTATATTTACCACTGGTTATTAATTCCTGTTTTAAAAATGGGTGTATTTTCTGGTGTTAAATTCCCTGTTGTTTATTCAATATAATAAGTAGTATCTGTTGCTTAATCATTATACTGAGTAAGAAAATATTAACTCATATAATTAGTTATAATTATCATTGTTATTATATTAATCAGCTACATAATATACATCACATTTGTATCAAGCTGATCATGTATTACAGTTATTTCAAATCTGTGAGTAAAAGTATTTTTTTTTTTTCTATTCATTTTATAAATTGGGCCCAGGGTTCACTTAATAGCTTTTTTCTTTTCTACATTGATAACCCATATTTAAAACTACATCGGCCCTATCTAAAATCCTCTCTACCTAAACATGCCCCATCACACCTTTTCTCACCTCATCTTCTGGAAACTTTAATGGGAGGCATGGACAATCTGATGGGAACCAACCTAATGCTTTGAAAGAGGGGTGAATACCAGAAAAGCAGAAAAAGGATTTTCTAAATTGGTTTTTCTGAATATTTGTGATATCATCTCTATTTTATGTAATTTTTTAAAAAAATTTGTCCAAAAAATTAATAAATTAATTGTTATAAACAAATCTTTCAGAAAATGAAATAAAACAAAAGAAATCATCATTAATGTATAACCTTGTAATAGCCCTTCTTTCTTTATTTTCCTTCACAATGGAAAATGTAAATACTATGTACTGTACCATTTTATATACCATGTCTTTTTATAAGTGATGTACCCACAAGTATGTCCAATCCTAATGGGCCATGTTGAGCTCACTCCTTCCACCGCATGGGGAACCCATTGCTACTCCTGTCACTTGTAAATAGAACTCTTTTCTAAAAAGAAAAAATTATTACTTAGAACTAGATTTCCTAGTCCCTGGTTGATCAAGGTCTTCCCCTGGGTGATGTTTACTAGTTATATCCTCCTTTCAGTGGGTATAGTTTTCCTGTGGGTCAGTTGTTCAAAAACTAGAATTTGCCAGCTGTTAAAAAATTTTCAAGACTTCAAATGTATTAATTTTAAGACCTTCAATTTCAAAGTAGGAGTTTCATTTGATTTGAGTTTTTTATTTAAGAACTTCCTTTAATGTCCTGTATGATGGCTTGATTAGAATCCGATATGGACGCTAGTGGGTTTATCTATTATGGGTCTAACTGGGGGCCCCTATGATAACTTGTAAACTAGGAGATAAAAAGATAACAAATCTTATAATTTTTGTAGACTGGTATACCTCAATGCTAAGACTACTTTATCATTTTCAACTTGACATTTTTCTTTCAACTCTTTTAACTTGAGATTTACTGATAATACTCATTCCTTGAGACATGTTTATAATTCTTTCTTGGAATATATTTTAGCTTATTACGCTATGATACTTTGATTCGTGACATGTTTGCGTTTTTTCCCCTTGTCAGGGTTCTTTTGTTGTCGCTCTTGTATGTTTCTGTCAAATTTAACAGATGCAATAATTATTATGGAATCTATTATCTAATGTTCTCGCTCTTGAAATCTTTGCTATTCTCTAAATATTCCCTCATTTAGCCTTTCTCTTCAATTAGCACGTACGGTATTAAGGAAATCACAATTTGTACCACATACCGCTTTACAGTATAACAATAAGTTGCTATTATTTAACAGAAGCATCTTTAAATTCAAATACAAATATAATTATATAAAATCATTACATTTTTAGCTTACATCTTGTTTAAACAAAATACAAATAAAAAACCTTACTAAACAACTCTATAATTACCTATGCAGGAAGTTCTTAGGAAGTACAATTATCTTTACGCTTGTCATTACTTGTAGTTGTAAATCTACCTCTGGGCCACATTTTAAGCTCTGCCGTACTTTGTTGGCTGAAAGCAACTCTGCCATTGCGTTTGTATGTTGCTATTTCCGTCTCTCTGGCTTGTTGTGATCGTTTTTGTTTGTTTTGTCTGTTGATTAACATTTTAAATGGATTAATTTTTGTTTACGTTGGTTGTTCATGATCTCTTTCTTCTAATTTGATTTTTCTAGAAGGAAGTTTAGAATTAGGGCGGTGGTGTGAATCATGAGTCTTAAATGAATCAGAACTGTTTGTTTCCGGGTGTGTTATTCCACTCTGTCCTGGTCTACAGTAGAGGAATGTGAAGAATGTGACATTACTAGAATAATATTACCCTTTCTCAGATACTTTTATCATTTATCCTGTGTTTTATCCCTGTCTGTTTTCGAATTGATAGTTCCCACTTAATGAGAGATGTGAGTCAGTAGAATAATAATTTGCTAATATTGAGTCTAATTCATATGAATTAAAATTTTCAAGAATATGTGATTTAATTTTCAGCAATATCATTTTGTAAGTTGTTGTCTTGAGACTGCATAATCCTCAATCGGTTTTAAAGACTCAATCAAAAGCTTGAATGTTGTGTTTGGATGTAAATATGTGTTTGTGGGAACTTTCTTGATAATTTAAATTTGTCAAATATAAATCTTGAGACCTTCCTTACAATACTTAATTCATGTTAATCAACTAAAATAACATAAAAAAATAGCATTGCAATTTTTTGTATTTTAGCAAAATGGGTGATTTTGTTGATTAAAATAAACACAATATTACCGGTCTTGTTCTTCATAATATTGAACTAGCGGTCTTTATTTACGTAGCCCTCAAGAAAATTATTCAGTTATCATAAATTCAGTGCAGTACTGGTTTTACTTGACTGTGTTAGTGCTGCATATGATCGCATTATGAACTAGCTTTGCCCTTTTTACATATTGAGAACTGATGCCGTGCGTTCTTTGTGCTCAAGGAATAGTTTGTTCGACCTAGTGGCACTGCTGCCAAAGTTGGCAAGATTTGTTACTGCTGCCCCTGATCAATTGGATGAAAACTCACTTCGTTCGGGGATCTCGACCTGAGTTTCAATAAATTGAAACAATCTGCAAATTTCAACCCACAAGCACCTCAACAAGCTGTTACTCTAGTAATAATGCTGGCGCACTCTGTATCCGCAGTCACAAGAAGTGATCAGGAGCAAACATGACACAATTTCGCTGACTAAAACTGCCACTGCTCAAAAAAAAAATAAAACTTGAAAAAGAGATAAGTGACACTAAAAGAACACACTACATATCCAATACTATTATACAACCACACGCTTTTATTTGTTAACGCTTTAGTCCAGGAAATACAACTAGAATTCTTACAACAGAAATCACAACCAACTTAGGTTTAAATAAATAGTTTTAATAATAATTTGAACTTTTATAATGTAATAAAATTAATTGTTAGATTTATTATAAACAATTTAAATAAATAAAAACATTATTGTACAATCAGATTAAAACAAACTTTTCTTAAAAAACGAGTCAAAAAGTAGTCACTTAAATAAATTCAATACTAAATTCCACTTATTACTATAATATATAAAAAATATAAATGTAATAATATAATTATTTATAATAGAATAAAAATAATAATGTATAATAGTAATAAAATTGTAATGAAATTAAATTTAAATATAAATATTAAATTAATAAATTTGAATAAAATTCATCATTATCATTATATTATTTTATTTTATAATATACAAATAATTAAATAAATTGATTAAATGTAAATATAAATATAAATATAAATATAAATATACCTTTACCTTTAAAAGGGTTTTAATTTTTAATTTAAAGACACACATCCCATATATCCCTGTTAATTCATAGTGCTAGTTTAGCTTTCCCATAATTTCCCATTTCTTCACTTCTTCAAGAGTTTTGTAATAGATTAAGGAAAAAGTATGGTATACAGAAACTGCCAGAAATAGACCCTTTCTCTGCACTTTTTCATTTTCCCACCCCCTTCCCAATGAGAGAAAGGTGGAGGAGGTCAGACGGTCAGATTGTGTGTTCTCCAGAGAATGAAAAAGTTAGATGATATTTTATTTTTAAATAGCTTGTATAAAATGTCAGTAGTAATAGTAGGCTAGTGAACCATATTTATGATGAGGAATTGAAAGAAAAAAAAATGGATTAGGCTAAATTTTGGGAAGTAAAATATGAAAAATGAGTAAAGTAAAATAATAGTAAAAACTTATTTTATGATCTTATCTTGACAACAGATATCTACTAATGTTATATGGTATAACAATAACAATGAAAATATTAATACTCAATTATAGTACTAGCTTAAGTACTCAATTTAACAACAGCAATATAAACAAATACTAATACTTAGAAACTTATATGACTCTCATTTAGAATATATAGGGCTAACACCCAAACAATAATTTATAGAAGAAACCATAAGTAGTAATAAAAGCACCTTCATTAGACTCCAAACATTAGATTAGGAATTAGAATATATATAGATGCTATAAGGCTACCAAATAATGTAGCTTGCCTTTGGAAAAAGTACATTAGGAACAGGACTTTAACAGCATTAGAGGAGAGGAATATTATATTAACAAGGAAGATGCGATTAATGCACACTCAGGGCGAGTGTACCTTGCTACCTGTACACTTATATGCCTGCTTTTATTCGAAAAAAACGACGGTTTTGTTTGAAACGCATCTCTATGAGCATATGTATGCAACTTCAAAACAAATAACAACAAATGCATTAGTTAAAACATATTATGGAAAACAAATCAATTGTTTCTTTTTTAATAAATTAAAAAATAGATATTATATATTAGGGTGGGGCATTGGCACCTTTAACTTGAAAGAAGTATATATTATAATAAACTTAAAACTAAACCATGGGTGCAATATAAATTCATTACATAGTTATTACTATTATTATTATACATTTTTCATTTTTTTGTATGATATATATAAATGTTTAAACTATTTTTATTATTAAAAGTTTTTAAGTATTAGTAATTCAAGTAAAGCTACGCTTTTAAGAAAAGTCTGTCTTTATGTAGAAGTATGTTGTAATTGTTGTATTGATAGATTGCTTACTAAATTATTTAAAACAAATAAAATAATTATGTTATTTATGGAGTGTGTTTAAACTCACAACCTCACACATTTTAAACATTGCTTGTATAATCTTAAAAAGTTGCTAGAATAAAATGTTTTGTGTCACCACGTTTCCTAAAATATGGTAAGGCTGAAACTTAAATGGCTATCATTATTTAGTGAATTCAGTTCTCACTGATTTGCTAAAAAACATAAAAGAGGAACAGACCAAATGTATGAGCCAAACATTCCAGACATTCTGTGAAAATCTAGACAGTTGAGAGCTATGAACTCAGTTCCTTGAATCACAAGTGGTGGTATGGGTAGAGAATTCAGGACATTGTTTCCTGTACCTAAGGTACAGGGTTTGAGCCTGAGTAACTCTAACCACCAGGTATACCTAATTGGGGCATTAAACAGACACACCTCTGTCCCTTAACAGCAACAATAAGAACTGAAATGGCAGCAGTAGCAATAACACACATCCCCCAATACCTCTCAACTGTCCTGCTTTTGGCTCAAGTTTTAGGTCTGTCCCTCTTAATCTCTTTTAAAACTGATGACTGTTGGAGAAAAGGTGGTGAAGTG
The DNA here is from genome assembly GCF_019279795.1 of Protopterus annectens. Lineage (NCBI taxonomy): Eukaryota > Metazoa > Chordata > Ceratodontiformes > Protopteridae > Protopterus > Protopterus annectens. Next base: position 120,429,786 of record NC_056747.1, on the reverse strand, counting down.
AACTTTAAAAATAATGGTAGTAATTAGATTTATAGACTTCTTTTAGTGCAGAAAATGTATATTAAGTCACGTTCTCTTATTCTGTTAATGTTTCAAGTAAAATAGTGCTAATATTTTCAAAGTGTCCCTGATTGTCCCTGATTATTTCTGGATTTCTCCCTGATTTTGATGAGATTTGTCCCTGATTGGCTGAGAGCTATGCACACCCCCTTCCCTTAATGGCAGCAGCAAGAACTGAAACGACGTGGCAGCAACAAAAGTTCCCTTTTGTGAATACGGCATGGCAGCATGTGAATACGGCACGGCAGCATGTGAATACGACATGGCAGCAATAAGAAGCAGAAGCATGTTACATTTAAAATTGGGCATGAGTGTCCAGGAAGAACAGGACATCTGTGCGACAATGCACATATACAGATTTGATGCAACCGGACTACCTATGAGATCGTTCTTAAAGAAGAACACCCTTTATAACTGTTTTTTTTTTGTTAAAGTAAATGTGACAAATTAAACAATTAAAGTAAATGTACATCCCAAAAGTGCCACCTGGGGAGGACTGCCCCCCCCCCCCAGCTACGCCACTGGCTTACCCATGGAATGGACTACAGAAATGAGTGGTAAAGAAGGTTCACAAGTCAGTAGTAGTCTAGCTGCTCTCGTGGACCATTTGAAGCCTAGCCAATTTCCCTCAAAGGCAAGAGTCAAACCCTGTGCTTTGCACTTGCAAGGTAAACACCTTAATCATTATGCCAAACCCCAGGATCCACAGAGGGATTCAGGAAGGTATAGTACAGGTGAAAAAAGGGTAAGAGGGAAGGTATAAAATGAGTGGAAATATAATGATAAACAAACGGGTCGACTACAGAGGCTTATTCTCACCTTCTGCTATCAAGCGATGGCACTATAATGCAGTACCTGGTTACTGCAATAGATTTTCCACCCAGCTTAACAGGGCTCCCATGTGTTTGTGATGTTGTACATATATGCCCTCCATGTTCTCTGTCAGTTTAATTCCATACATTGTGATAATGCACTGTTCACAAGAAAGTAATTTCTGCAGAATTAAATCAGCAGCATACAGAAAACATGATGACAATACTGGGATCCTGAGTGTGCTATCTTCTCTTGCTGTTAATGTGTATCCTAGGTTAATTAAGGCTAGCCTTGAACACATGAGTATGAACCTGTGCTGTACTTTGGTCTTAACAGATCCTTCATTTGTTAAAGAAACAATGAAAATCACTACCTCATAAGCCTGCAGTCTTCCAACACAAGGTAAGTTTAGCTGCCTAAGCCTGTTTTGCTGCACTGACTTATTGGTATTTTAAAATCAAACGCAGCAGCTATGCAATATACTGTTAGCATGATGTTTGTTTAGAATAATTTAAGTAGAAAAGTACCTGTTCCTGTAAATTTGTAGACGTCATTCTTTCTGTTGTGGTCATACCTTTCAATCTCTTAGCTCAAGAAATCTAGACAAAGCCTAAAATAATGGGGGCGCAAAGGCACAAAACATAGGGACAAATTTTAAATGCTGCTCTTTTAAACTTAGAAAGATGCCAGAATAATAGGTTTTGTTTTCTGAATGATATGAAGTCTAAACCTCAAATCTCTGGTGTTATTTAGTGACTTCAGTCTCAGTGATTTACTAGAAAACCAGAAATTTTATAAAGAACAGGCCAAAAATATGAGATAAAAATCTGGACATTCCATGAAAATCTGGAGAGTTGAGAGGCATGGCAGTCATTTCTTTGAAATTCTGTTTAATCGGTGCAGTTTACAGTGCCTTATAACACATTAAAAACCACTGTAAACAGCACTGGCTTGTAACACATTATTCTAGCACGCTATTTAATATATTATGGAAACAGATTTTTTTCTAAGTGTACAAGTTAAACTGAATGACATTTTGCTTGCTAACATACCATTCTATTATTTTTAGTTAGTCTGTAAATCTGCATTGAATATAACATTCCCAGAGTATCCTGGAGCTGACGTTTGAACAAGAATCATAAGTAGCACCGGGTTTTTGTTTGCTAGTGCAGTTGCTGCTCATGTTATATTTCATCCTAGATGAATAGATTTACCCATTTAGAGAAGCAGGACTTGAACCTTAAAACTAGAGATTCTAAAAGCTGCAACAATCAGTATCATAATAGTATGGCTCTATCTTTTGGTTACCTCTGAGGTCTCTCTCAAAATAGGAGTTATGGGATTGGTAGTTGTGTAAGATGCCTTCCTGCAAAACAGTAAACTTAATTTGAGATAAACAGTAAATAATACATAAATGGGCATGTGTTTTTTTTTGGGGGGGTGAGGTTGGGTAGACCATCCATTTTGCATCCTTTCTTAGGTATCTGTTTATCTTTTAATATAATCATTGCATTCTTGTACCACGTCTGCAGTTCCCTGACTGATCTCCAACCCTACTAGTCTACATCAATGACATCTGTATTTCCCTTCATGAATGGCACAGGGCTTGAATCCTGTGAGGTGCACATATGTGAAGTAATTCCAGTTAACTGCTGAGCAGGGCATTTTTTAGCCCAGAAGGTTTGGCACTAGTATTATTTGTTCTCTCACAATTGCCTCTTGGTAAATCTTTTTAATCACTTCCTTAAACTTCCCAACCCCTTCTTAATTTGATCTTCTTTCTGGAAAGTCGTTTACATGGCAATAAAACTTTCTGTAGTAAAATATATTGAGTGCTTTATTAAAGGGTATGTTTAAACAAAAGCTTATGTCTACATAGGATTACATCTGCACTAGTAAACTTTAAATAGTGTTGTCATCTTAGTGTTACTGCTGCGAGATGTATATATCCATCACTTTTAAATATGTACCTATAAATTTGGCATTGGAGTGGTGATTTACTTACTTAAATTTGCTGCATTGTAAAAAAATCATACTGTTTGGGGGGGGGGGTTAGTAGCTCAACAGGTAGCATGTTCACTTTAGGTTGAGAGGGAGGCCTAATGGTTAAGATGTTTGCCTTACAAACACAAGGTGCAGGGTTTGAGTCTTACAAGGAATAATTGGCTAAGCTTAAAATGGCCCACAAAGGCAGTTAGCTTAGTACTAATTTATGAACCTATGAACCTATTGTTAGCCTGTAGGACTTCAGCATTCTCCCTCCAGCTATTCTAATCCACACTCTGAGCAAAATAATAGTTACTGAACAATTCTCCATGACTTCTGTTCCAAGAGAAAGTGGCTCATTGCATTCAGTGATGTATTTCCTGTCTAGGATTATGGCCTTTTTGGAGAGTTATGGAAGAAAAGCGGTCCTGTAGGAAATAAGATTCCATACAGAATTTGAATTGTACTGGATAAAGTATAAACAAAAGTTGCCAGCAATTTTTTCACTGTTCATCCCGTATTTTACCAGCCAGTAAAATCAGTATTTCTAGTCCCTGAAATTTTAAGGGCAATTACTGATCCCAGGCTTATATCCTGCCAAACATGAGTAAGCTGTGGTTGTTAATAAGTCCCCAAAATCCTACTTTATCCATAAAAAGAGAAGCAAGTACTCACAAAGTGAAAATGTGACCAATTTATTAAGGTGCATTACAACACAGAAACTGTGAAAACATAGCTTTGGTTGGATAAAACAGAAAATATGTTATTTCTGTAACAGACAGCAACCGATGAATAGAGCACACTTTTTACACACAATTAATAAAAGATCAGTGAAACAACACATTCCCAGAAAATTCAATGGAACACAACTAATATCTTAAAAAGAGCTAAACTACAGTAAAGAAAAAAGTACATTAAAAAAAATCCTTCAAAGCAATAGAAGTATATCCTGCAGTGCAGCTGTTGTGATTACCGCTTCACATGGACCAATAGAAGTATATCCGGTGGTGCAGCTGTTGTGATTACTGCTTCACATGGACCAATAGAAGTATAGCCTGAGGTGCAGCTGTTGTGATTACTGCTTCACATGGACAAATAGAAGTATAGCCTGAGGTGCAGCTGTTGTGATTACTGCTTCACATGGACCAATAGAAGTATAGCCTGTGGTGCAGCTGTTGTGATTACTGCTTCACATGGTCCAATAGAAGTATATCCTGTGGTGTAGCTGTTGTGATTACAGCTTCACATGGACCAATATAAGTATATCCTGTGGTGCAGCTGTTGTGATTACTGTTTCCCATGGACCAATAGAAGTATAGCCTGTGGTGCAGCTGTTGTCATTACTGCTGCACATGGACCAATAGAAGTATATCCTGCAGTGCAACTGTTGTGATTACTGCTTCACATGGACCAATAGAAATATATCCTGTGGTGCAACCGTTGTGATTACTGCTTCACATGGACCAATAGAAGTATAGCCTGTGGTGCACCTGTTGTGATTACTGCTTCACATGGACCAATAAAAGTATATCTTGTGGTGCAGCTGTTGTGATTACTGCTTCATGAACCAATAGAAATATATCCTGTGGTGCAGCTGTTGTGATTACCGCTTCACATGGACCAATAGAAATATATCCTGTGGTGTAGCTGTTTTTATTATTACTGCTTCACATGGACCAATAGAAGTATAGCCTGTGGTGCACCTGTTGTAATTACTGCTTTACATGGACCAATAAAAGTATAGCCTGTGGTGCAGCTGTTGTAATTACTGCTTCACATGGACCAATGGAAGTGCATCCTGTGGTGCAGCTGTTGTGATTACTGCTTCACATGGAACAATAAAAGTATATCCTGTGGTACCGCTGTTGAGATTACTGCTTCACATATTCAGTAGAAGTATATCCTGTGGTGCAGCTGTTGTGATTACTGCTTCACATGGACAAATAGAAGTATATCCTGTGGTGCAGCTGTGGTGATTACTGCTTCACATGGACCAGTAGAAGTATATCCTGTGGTGCAGCTGTTGTGATTACTGCTTCACATGGTCTAATAGAAGTATATCCTATGGTGCAGCTGTTGTGATTATTGCTTTTCATGGGCCAATAGAAGGATATCCTGTGGTGCAGCTGTTGTGATTATTGCTTCACATGGACCAATAGAAGTATATCCTGTGGTGCAGCTGTTGTTATTACTGCTTCACATGGACCAATAGAAGTATATCCTGCGGTGCAGCTGTTGTCATTACTGTTTCACATGGACCAATAGAAGTATATCCTGCGGTGCAGCTGTTGTCATTACTGCTTCACATGGGCCAATAGAAATATATCCTGTGGTGCAGCTGTTGGGATTACTGCTTCGCATGGACCAATAGAAATATGTGGTGCAGCTGTTGCCATTACTGCTTCACATGGACCAATAGAAGTATATCCTGTGGTGCAGCTGTTGTCATTAATGCTACAAATGGACCAATAGAAGTATATACTGTGGTGCAGCTGTTGTCACTGCTGCTCCGCATGGACCAATAGAAGTATATCCTGTGGTGCAGCTGTTGTGATTACTGCGTCACATAGACCAATAGAAGTATATCCTGTGGTGCAGCTGTTGTCATTACTGCTTCACATGGACCAATAGAAGTATATCCTGTGGTGCGGCTGTTGTCATTACTGCTTCACATGGACCAATAGAAGGATATCCTGTGGTGCAGCTGTTGTCATTATCGCTTCACATGGGCCAATAGAGGTATATCCTGTGGTGCAGCTGTTGTCATTGCTGCTTCAGATGGACCAGTAGAAGTATATCCTGTGGTGCAGCTGTTGTCATTGCTGCTTCACATGGACCAGTAGAAGTATATCCTGTGGTGCAGCTGTTGTCATTACTGCTTCACATGGACCCATAGAACTATATCCTGTGGTGCAGCTGTTGTCATTGTTGCTTCACATGGACCAATAGAAGTATATCCTGTGGTGCAGCTGTTATCATTACTGCTTCACATGGACCAATAGAAGGTTATCCTGTGATGCAGCTGTTGTGATTACTGCTTCACATGGACCAATAGAAGTGTATCCTGTGGTGCAGCTGTTGTCATTGCTGCTTGACATGGACCAATAGAAGTATATCCTGTGGTGCAGCTGTTGTCATTACTGCTTCACATGGACCAATAGAAGTATAGTCTGTGGTGCAGCTGTTGTCATTACTGCTTCACATGGACCAATAGAAGTATATCCTGTGGTGCAGCTGTTGTCATTACTGCTTCACATGGACCAATAGAAGGATATCCTGTGGTGCAGCTGTTGTCATTACTGCTTCACATGGACCAATAGAAGGATATCCTGTGGTGCAGCTGTTGTCATTACTGCTTCACATGGTCCAATAGAAGTATATCCTGTGGTGCAGCTGTTGTCATTGCTGCTTCACATGGATCCATAGAAGTATATCAGCACTTGTCTTATAAGCATATCCCTTGTCTTATAAGCATTCTCTTTGCAGGTCAAGCACTCCTATATTATACAAATCTCTCACTAGCAAAACCCTCCAGGAGTGCCCACTTCCCTGCTAAGCCCACTACTTTTCTGTCTCATACCAACTCATAATTCTTTCTAGCATGTCGAAGGGTCAGATGCTGGCGTCCTCTCCTGCCCAGTTGGTGAATCTGGGAATTCTGAGACAATGTTACAATTGCCTCATGTACACGGACAACCCTCTCCTCCTCCCACGTAACACTAACATTTGTGAGAGATGCAGCTATTTAGCCAGACTGGAGGCTGAGCTCTCTCAACTCAGGACTGGCAAGACCAGGCAGGAGGAGAAGGCAACTACACACACCACAATACCAGTCTCACATAACTCAACCACACCACTGAATCAAACACATAAACACACTAAGACATACTGAGGCTCTGAGTAAAATTTACCTAAACAGCAGAGGCCTCCAAAGCAGACACCCAAGCAACTGCAAACTCAATACACCACACAAACAACACATAAACAACAAAATCAGTGTGCAAAGCAGTCACTGCCCTTAAGGCCAAATACAACACCAAACATACTTGTCATAGGTGACTCTATAGTCAGACACACTGACGTCCCGCTCACCAGACTGAGTAAGGAGAAGGTCACAGTAAGCTGCCTGTCGGGCACTAGAATCCGCCACATAACACAAGCACTCAGGTCTCTCAACAGCAGGTACAAGTACGACTCAGTCATTGTCCACGCTGGTGTCACGACCTGAGACGTACCTCCTTGGACTACATGAAAAGAGACATTGAGGAGCTCTCTGATTATGTAGCCCAGGCAGGTATGACCCTGACCTTGAGCAGTATCCTACCTTCACCTAGAATGATGCCACAATACAGTGATAAGATGATCAGCTTTAATAATTGGCTTAAATTCTGGTGTCATTCAAAGAGATTCCAATGTCTGTCTGCCTGGGATGACATGCTGTACAAGCCACGCTGCTTCGCAAGGGACGGCTTGCACGTGTCACCCTAGGCTTCCAGATATTGGCAAAGGCTCTTGCCACCCCATAGTGCCTTTTTAGGCAAGGCTCAAATTCTAAACCTACCACCCTAGAACACAAAAAGTAAAAACTAAGGGTAATGCTGCTCAATGCCAGAAGTCTCAATCTCAAGATGCACGCACTCGAGGCCCTTCTCAGTATGGAGAACATCGATGTCTGTGCTGTGACAGAAACCTGGTTCAAGGCTCCTGAGAGCACCCCAGCACTAGCAGGTTTCACCTTATATCATGCTCCGCCCCAAAATCCGGACAACATCAAGAAAGGAGGGGGGGTGTCCATATTCATAAAGGACACCCACACCTCAAGGTTGGTGGCAATGCACGATGCATCGGAGACCATCCAGGTGAAATTAACCATAGGCAAGACTGCTCTGCAATTTGTAGCATGTTACAGGCCACCCTCTCAAACTCAGGAGCCTCACATGGCCTTCCTGAAAACAATGGAGGGGATAAATGTATCTCCAAACACCATTATACTAGGTGACTTCAACTACCTAATATAGACTGGGAACACTACTCAAGCCCAAACACTCTAGCCCAAAGGTTCCTGGAGTTCATAAACTCAAATGCCATGGAACAACTAGTCACCATCCCCACAAGAGGAGAAAACATACTTGATCTCATCATCACGAACATGGGATCACAATGTTCAGCACCGGAAGTATACCCCTCACTGGTGAGATCAGATCATAAACTAATCTCGCTGGAGGTCCTCATCCCGCCCCCACCTGAAATAAAAAAGACCACAGTGAAAAACTTCTCAAAAGCCGACTTCACTCTTCTAAAATCTAGTGTGGTCTCCTTTAAGGCCCCTGAGCCAGTGGTAAACATTACTCAAACCGCTGAATCACTTACAAATGCCCTCTACCAGCACCTACAGGACTGCATGGATCAGGCAATCCCAAACAAAACTAAGACTCTTTGTACCAAAGGCAAGCGTCCAGTCTGGTGGACCCCAGCCATAAACAAGCTCTACAACAAAAGGAGGAAGCTACTACAAGATAGAGCAAAATCCTTGAAAGGTAAGACACCTTTGATCATTATAAGTAAAAAACTAAGAGTTCTCATAAAATCATCCAAGGCAAATTTTGAGAGAAAAATCGCCAAGGACTCAAAAGACAATCATAAGGCCTTCTTTAGCTATGTTAGAAACCTAGGAGGAAACTCCCAGATATGCTCAGAATTAGTTCAAAATGATGTGAAGATTACTGAACCTATACACATTGCCAACATACTGGCTGACAGGTTCAGTGCAAACTTCTCCCCTCCCCAAAAGGAGAGATATCTATACCAGAGGATTGTAGCCCCCAAACATCTCCAACGCCCAGGTGAGAACTGCTCTCTCCAAAGCAAAAACACAGCATCCATGGGACCGGATGGTGTCCCGGCTGTGTGCTCCACTTAACTCAATTAGGAATTAAACCCGCAGTTAGGACAGCTGTTTAATCTTAGCCTCACCTCAGGATACGCACCCAAAGAGTGGCGCACTGCGACTGTGGTCCCACTTCACAAGGGCGGTGGCTCCACCGACCCTGGAAATTACCGTCCCATTAGCTTGACAAGCCTTATCTGCAAAGCCATGGAGAGCATCATAATGAAACTCATAAATAAAGACATAGGAACTTGCAGACTTTGGATCCAACCCAGTTTGGCTTTGTCAAAGGCAGATCATGCCTTTAAACTTGGTTGACTTTTTCGAGACAGTCACCAAGGCCATTGATGAGGAAAGGCAGTCCATACAGCCTACCTTGACCTGGCAAAGGCCTTCGACACAATACCCCACTCAAGTATCATCGAAAAACTCATCAGCTTGAATGTAAACCCATACATCACAAGATGGGTTGCAAACTGGCTAAGTGACAGAACCCACAGGGTCAGAGTTGCTGGAGCCATGTCAGACTCAAAGCCTGTCACAAGTGGTGTCCCACAGGGCTCAGTCCTGGGTCCACTCTTGTTCGGCATCTACTTTTCTGAAGTACAAGCAAACACAGGAGGGTTATGGCTGACAAAGTTTGCAGATGACTGCAAACTGGGCGCCATAGTCGAAAACACATCTGACACAGATATCCTTCAGAAGGGCCTCACAGAAATGGATAACTGATGCCAGAGCCATGGCCTAAAGTTAAATGCCAAGAAATGCATAGTCATACCCTTCGGGAAAAACAAGGTTACCCCTAGCTACCATATAGGTGGCAATCCACTGAGCACAGAAGAAGTCATCAGGGATCTGGGGACCCAGGTTAACAGTAGCCTTTCGTTTGACACTCATGTTGCTAAAGTAGTAAGGAAAACCTTCTACATTGCCCACCTGATCATGAAGGGATTCACATCTAGATCAAGGGAGGTCATCGTCCCCCTGTACTCATCACTCATTAGACCTATGATTGAGTACAATGCCCCATTCGGAATGTATCTGACCCGACACCTGCAGCAGCTGCAAAGGCCCCAAAAGTTCCTCACCAAAAGGATAAAGGGTCTCAAAAATATGTCTTATGCTGCCCGACTGAAAGAACTCCAGCTCTATTCAGTCTCATACCGCTTGCTCAGAGGTGACCTGTGCCTGACATATAAGGCCATGTCAAACCCTGATTTGATGAATATGCTCCACCTCAAAAAATCTAGATCCCTCAGAACCACAAGGGCGCGACTTAAACCTTGACATGGTTATTAATAGAACGTGCTGGAGGGACAGATTCATCACCCAGAGACTCCCTATGCTGTGGAACAAAATCCCGGTACATGTGAGGCAGAGCACCTCGCTGGCCTTGTTCAAGAGGAATCTTGTCCAATGGATGGGGGATCGCAGATATACCCCAGGGATTACTTCAGTGTCACTGCTTGACAGAGGCACAGCAAAATAATAGGCATAGTTTTATTCAAACTAAAGGGGTGGCGAAAACCAAATAACTATGGGCTAGGCTTATAAATGCCCTTGGGCAGATAGCCTAGTATGAACCTATGAACCTATGAACCTATATCCTGTGGTGCAGCTGTTGTCATTACTGCTTCACATGAACCAATAGATGTATATCCTGTGGTGCAGCTGTTGTCATTGCCACGTCACATGGACCAATAGAAGTATATCCTGTGGTGCAGCTGTTATCATTATTGCTTCACATGGAGTAATAGAAGGATATCCTGTGGTGCAGCTGTTGTCATTCTTGCTTCACATGGACCAATAGAAGTATATCCTGTGGTGCAGCTGTCATTACTGTTTCACATGGATCCATAGAAGTATATCCTGTGGTGCAGCTGTTGTCATTACTGCTTCACATGGACCAATAGAAGGTTATCCTGTGATGCAGTTGTTGTGATTACTGCTTCACATGGACCAATAGAAGTATATCCTGTGGTGCAGCTGTTGTCATTACTGCTTCACATGGACCAATAGAAGTATATCCTGTGGTGCAGCTGTTGTCATTACTGCTTCACATGGACCAATAGAAGTATATCCTGTGGTGCAGCTGTTGTTATTAACGCTTCACATGGACCAATAGAAGTATATCCTGTGGTGCAGCTGGTGTCATTACTGCTTCACATGGACCAATAGAAGTATATCCTGTGGTGCAGCTGGTGTCATTACTGCTTCACATGGACCAATAGAAGTATATCCTGTGGTGCAACTGTTGTCATTACTGCTTCACATGGACCAATAGAAGTATACCTGTGGTGCAACTGTTGTCATTACTGCTTCACATGGACCAATGGAAGTATATCCTGTGGTGCAGCTGGTGTCATTACTGCTTCACATGGACCAATAGAAGTATATCCTGTGGTGCAGCTGTTGTGATTATTGCTTCACATGAACCAATAGAAGTATATCCTGTGGTGCAGCTGTTGTCATTACTGCTTCACATGGACCAATAGAAGTATATCCTGTGGTGCAGCTGGTGTCATTACTGCTTCACATGGACCAATAGAAGTATAGTCTGTGCTGCAGCTGTCATTACTGCTTCACATGGACCAATAGAAGTATATCCTGCAGTGCAGCTGTTGTCATTACTGCTTCACATGGGCCAATAGAAATATATCCTGTGGTGCAGCTGTTGTGATTACTGCTTCACATGGACCAATAGAAATATGTGGTGCAGCTGTTGTCATTGCTGCTTCACGTGGACCAATAGAAGTATATCCTGTGGTGCAGCTGTTGCCATTAATGCTTCACATGGACCAATAGAAGTATATACTGTGGTGCAGCTGTTGTCATTGCTGCTCCGCATGTACCAATAGAAGTATATCCTGTGGTGCAGCTGTTGTGATTACTGCGTCACATAGACCAATAGAAGTATATCCTGTGGTGCAGCTGTTGTCATTACTGCTTTACATGGACCAATAGAAGTATATCCTGTGGTGCAGCTGTTGTCATTGCTGCTTCACATGGACCAATAGAAGGATATCCTGTGGTGCAGCTATTGTCATTACTGCTTCACGTGGACCAATAGAAGAATATCCTGTGGTGCAGCTGTTGTGATTACTGCTTCACATGGACCAGTAGAAGGATATCCTGTGGTGCAGCTGTTGTCATTACTGCTTCACATGGACCAATAGAAGGATATCCTGTGGTGCAGCTGTTGTCATTGCTGCTTCAGATGGACCAGTAGAAGTATATGCTGTGGTGCGGCTGTTGTCATTACTGCTTCATATGGACCAGTAGAAGTATATCCTGTGGTGCAGCTGTTGTCATTGCTGCTTCACATGGACCCATAGAAGTATATCCTGTGGTGCAGCTGTTGTAATTGCTGCTTCACATGGACCAGTAGAAGTATATCCTGTGGTGCAGCTGTTGTCATTGCTGCTTCAGATGGACCAATAGAAGTATATCCTGTGGTGCAGCGGTTGTCATTGCCGCGTCACATGGACCAATAGAAGTATATCCTGTGGTGCAGCTGTTATCATTATTGCTTCACATGGACTAATAGAAGGATATCCTGTGGCGCAGCTGTTGTCATTCCTGCTTCACATGGACCAATAGAAGTATATCCTGTGGTGCAGCTGTTGTCATTGCTGCTTCACATGGACCAATAGAAGTATATCCTGTGGTGCAGCTGTTGTCATTGCTGCTTCACGTGGACCAATAGAAGTATATCCTGTGGTGCAGCTGTTGTCATTACTGCTTCACATGGACCCATAGAAGTATATCCTGTGGTGCAGCTGTTGTCATTGCTGCTTTACTGCACTTTTTTTGTTTTCTAGTTGGTGCCTTGACTGAGGTGGTTTCTGTCTGTGATTTCACATCCTCTCTCTGTCCCCTTCAGTTATCACTAGGCACTTTGGTGTCCTTTTATAACCCATAGGAAAACAGAATTTTTGTCCCTGCCTTGTATGCACTGATTGATAGATTGTTGCTTTTGTATGACACTGAAATGGGTTAAGAGAATGAATGAATCCTATATTATGTCATCTGTATGTGTGTATATAAATGTATATATGTAGAGAGAGAGAGAGAGATTTCTCTCTCTCTTTCTCTCTCTCTCTCTCTCTCTGTATGTGTATATATATATATATATATATATATATATATATATATATATTTATGTGTGCAATTTATTTATTTATTTTACATTTGTTAATCGGGTAGAGTCCGGCTGGACAAATAGCCCGTTTTCAACGGAGACACTTGGAGATAAGAATCATAACAATAGAGCAAAAAGATTACAAACATTTTTAAAATATTTACAAACCATATGCAAAAAGTTTGACAGTTGCCAATAATCACAATTTACAACAAGGGGAATGTGAAACAGAAAACATTACATTTCCTAAGCCTTACTATAGACAGTAATATGAAACTCATTAGATATATAACTTAAAACCATTGTGGTATTTTCATTTGGTAGAAGTAAGACAGGAAGATACCAGAATAGAAAACATTTGATCAAAGGCATGAGACATTAGCCAGGAGTATTATCGAAGCATAGCCATTGTTGAGTAAGGTATTCCTCTACAAGTGTTTTGAAGTTATGACGATCTGTGTTTTTAAGATAGTCTGGGGTAATAGGTTCCACTGTTTGGCTACTTTGAAGGAGAAGAGAGAGTAACCATAGTAATTATGGGACTTTGTTACCTTGAGTATAAGTTTATCAGATGGTCTAAGGGTCCTGGGGGTGGTATTTAGCTGCACTAGGTTGGAGAGTGCATGGCAGTTTTCAGGTTTCTGGATAATGGAGTGGGCAATAGTGAGCTGCTTGAGCAATAACAGAGTGGGAAATTCAAGCCAGTGTAGTGTCTGAAGAGCAAGGCAATGATGGGGCCTGTTGTGTAGATTAGCAGCAAATGTTGCTATTTTGTTATAGCAGGAATCAAGTTGATGTAAATCAGACTTGTGCAGGTTAGTGAAAGGTTGATAACAGTAGAGAAGAGTAGATAGGAGGTGGGATCTGGCTGTGGCCATATTTATATAGATGTGTGTGGTGGGTGTGTGTGTATGTCAAGCGTTGCGCTGTCAAACCCCCTGCTATCAGTTTCAAGATTGTACTAGAGTGGGGAACAGGCAAATTCCCTGTCCACACTGTACCAAAATCTTGCACAACACAGTACCAGTAAAGTTCAAAAAAGTGAATTTTTGAACTATTTTGCCACCATTTCAAGCATTCAAGCATTTGAGCTTTTGATATTTCAAGAGCTTGACAAGAACCTGTATAAATATATATATATATATATATATATATATATATATATATATATATATATATATATATATATATATATATATATATATATATATATATATATATATATATATATATATATATATATATATATATATATAGGGTCTACTTCATATGATCGACAGTTCATATGACAGACAACATTTTCAGAGAGACCAAAACACCTAAAGCTCAAAACACTGACAACTCATTTGGTTGACACTCATAACATCGACACATGGCATTCAAAGCATTATGCACTTTCCCCACTGTAGCACGACCCTGGAGTTAGAATAAATAGATAGGGGGGTGTGGGTGGCGTAGTTATAACAAAGATGACAATATTTATCTAAATAATTTGGGGGGCTATGTTGTCGATCATATGAAGTGTATATATATATATATATATATATATATATATATATATATATATATATATATATATTAATCATGGGGTCAAATCTAGTTATGGTTGTCATCTGTTTAGTTGACACAATTTGATCAGCTAAGCAGATGGTCAGCAGATGTACAAGACTGCACAGTTCTCAAGGTTGTGGAATATGCCCTTTCCTTTCCCTGATATTGTGCAATCTTAGAGTTAGTATATATAGCTAGCAAGAAGTGTGGGAAGCTTGCCCCCCCTTAAAAAAAAAAAAAAACATTTTTGTTTAATTTTCCATGAACAGAGGTAAGCGCTCTGCTTATGTGTAGTAATATGTCAACATTTGCATTGCTGACATTTTGTGTCACATTGACATTTGAGTCTGTAAAAAAATTTAAGCTGACCTACATATTATATATGTCTGTATGGCTGCAGAAGCTTCGGTCCACAGTGTGTTTTGGTCAACTAAACAGCTGGTTGGCAGGTATGCAAGATCACACAGTTCTCGAGGTTTGGGATAATTCCCTTCCTCCAATTTTGTGTGATCTCAGAGTTAGTGTATATGTAATTTACAGGGGGTGTGAGTGGTGCAGGAAGTCTTTATGATGTTTTTTAATGATTTTTTGTTGATTTTTAGTTTTGCACACACCAGTGTTCTTTCTGTGTACACACCCAACTACTGATTCATCATCTTCAATATAACCTGCTAGCAAATTCCCAACATGAATTTCGGCCAAACCATAGTACCACCTCTGCCCTTATATCCTTTACTGACCACGTCAACTAACAAAGAAATCTTGGTAACTTAGTATCTTTTGTCTTCCTAGACCTGTCAAAAGCATTTGACATGGTATCCCACTGCAAATTACTATCGACTGTCTCTGAGCTCAGTCTGGATAACTCCTCTCTACTGTGGTTTAAAAATTATCTGTCCCTCCGGCAACAAGCTGTTAAATGGCACAACTCTCTCTTCCCTCTCCTCCCAGTTGGAAAATGTATTCCACAAGGATCCATTCTTGGTCCCTTACTATTTTCCATCTTTACTAATAACCTCCCCTCGGCTAGCCAACAAACTAATATAGTACAGTATGCTGATGACACCACCCTTATTTGCTCAGCCCCCTCTCTACAATTACTCCAAGACAGAACCCAGGAAGCCTTCACTACTATAGAAAAATGGCAAAATTCCTTCCAACTTATACTAAACCCATCTAAGACCCAACTCATGATTTACCACCCATCCAAAACTTTCACCCCTACCTCGCCATTTACAATAACATCCTCCAACAATACCCTTATCACACCAGTAACTCAAGCCAAGCTACCAGGTGTAACTATTGACCAAAGCCTAAAATTTGACAAACATATAGCACTAATAATTGCCAAAGTTCATAAAAAACTAGGTTCACTCTACCGCTGCAAGAGCTTCCTCACACAGGAATCCCGAATCACTATCTCTCATACCCATCTACTCTCCACCTTACTATATGCTTCCCCATTTCTAACTAACCTAAACAAATCTGACCTTCTGAAATTTCTACCTGTTACAATAAAATCTCAAACTTTGCAACCAGTGCTAAGTTTCGTTCTCATCACTGCCTCTCCCTAAGACAACTAGGATGGTTAGAACTCCCTAACTTTCTAAACTACAATCAACTTCTCCTGACCCAACAACTGCTGTACCAACCAAATAAAATACCTGCCCTCTCTGGTTTGCTGACCTTCCATAATACTGCTTCAACTAAGATCTTCCAATACCGCCCTACTGACTGTTACCAATTGCTTACATAGCTCAGGCCAATCTCTTTATTCCTATGCAGTTGCTAAAGCCTGGAAATCTCTATCCCCTGGCATTAGATGTCTAAACAGTAAACATACTTTCAAATCCCTACTAAAAGGTCTCCTGTTCAAAACTTGGATATGTAACTGTACAGAACCAGAATAATTTCACCTGTTCCTGACTTTCAACATCCCTAGATCACAAGTGTACTATGCAGTTTCACTTAGTGCATAATATTGTGAACCAGGTGTTTAGGCTACCTATATTGTTATTATTTCTAGTTTATGACCCTGTTTGTCTATGGAAACTTTTTTTTTTAATTTATGTTCAAGCAATTCTATATTTGTTGTATAATATCTTGTTTAATTGTTTCTCAATATTCTAACCACTGTATGCTGCATCAACTGTAAAACTCTGATACTTACTCCTTTTATACGTTATATGCTTTTTGTAAAAAATAGCTATGTTTATATAATTTTTGCATTATTTTTATTATTTTTTATAAGTCCTTACTATGTGTTGAAGCTTTTCTCCCCAGGCCTCCACTGAAAATGGTCACCTTGTGTCCAGTCGGACTAATCCGATAAACAAATGGAAAATTAATAAATAAAATAAATAAATACTAGCTAGTCGATATTCACGTTTTTGACTTATTGTGGTGTCTGTTTGGGACATCAATGCAGTGACAAGAGGGAATGTTGATGTAAGCCAGTATACCTATATTGGTGTGTGCACATATATACCAATATAAGGCAGCACAGAGAATTACAGCAATGAGCTGTTAATGAGATGGTGTGTGCACGTATATACCAGTATAAGGCAGCACAGAGAATTACAGCAATGAGCTGTTAATGAGCTGGTGTGTGCACGTATATACCAATATAAGGCAGCACAGAGAATTACAGCAATGAGCTGTTAATGAGCTGGTGTGTGCACATATATACCAATATAAGGCAGCACAGAGAATTACAGTGATGAGCTGTTAATGAGATGGTGTGTGCACGTATATACCAATGTAAGGCAGCACAGAGAATTACAGCTATGAGCTGTTAATGAGCTGGTGTGTGCACGTATATACCAATATAAGGCAGCACAGAGAATTACAGCGATGAGCTGTTAATGAGCTGGTGTGTGCACGTATATACCAATATAAGGCAGCACAGAGAATTACAGCAATGAGCTGTTAATGAGCTGGTGTGTGCACATATATACCAATATAAGGCAGCACAGAGAATTACAGCTATGAGCTGTTAATGAGCTGGTGTGTGCACGTATATACCAATATAAGGCAGCACAGAGAATTACAGCAATGAGCTGTTAATGAGCTGGTGTGTGCACGTATATACCAATATAAGGCAGCACAGAGAATTACAGCAATGAGCTGTTAATGAGCTGGTGTGTGCACATATACCAATATAAGGCAGCACAGAGAATTACAGCAATGAGCTGTTAATGAGCTGGTGTGTGCACGTATATACCAATATAAGGCAGCACAGAGAATTACAGCGATGAGCTGTTAATGAGCTGGTGTGTGCACGTATATACCAATATAAGGCAGCACAGATAATTACAGTGATTAGCTGTTAATGAGCTGGTGTGTGCACGTATATACCAATATAAGGCAGCACAGAGAATTACGGTGATGAGCTGTTAATGAGCTGGTGTGTGCACGTATATACCAATATAAGGCAGCACAGAGAATTATGGCTATGAGCTGTTAATGAGCTGGTGTGTGCATGTATATACCAATATAAGGCAGCACAGAGAATTACGGCGATGAGCTGTTAATGAGCTGGTGTGTGCACGTATATACCAATATAAGGCAGCACAGAGAATTACAGCTATGAGCTGTTAATGAGCTGGTGTGTGCACGTATATACCAATATAAGGCAGCACAGAGAATTACGGTGATGAGCTGTTAATGAGCTGGTGTGTGCACGTATATACCAATATAAGGCAGCACAGAAAATTACAGCTATGAGCTGTTAATGAGCTGGTGTGTGCACGTAAATACCAATATAAGGCAGCACAGAGAATTACAGCGATGAGCTGTTAATAAGCTGGTGTGTGCACATATATACCAATATAAGGCAGCAAAGAGAATTATGGCTATGAGCTGTTAATAAGCTGGTGTGTGCACATATATACCAATATAAGGCAGCAAAGAGAATTATGGCTATGAGCTGTTAATGAGCTTGTGTGTGCACATATATACCAATATAAGGCAGCAAAGAGAATTATGGCTATGAGCTGTTAATGAGCTTGTGTGTGCACGTATATACCAATATAAGGCAGCAGAGAGAATTATGGCTATGAGCTGTTAATGAGCTGGTGTGTGCACGTATATACCAATATCAGGCAGCACAGAGAATTATGGCTATGAGCTGTTAACGAGCTGGTGTGTGCATGTATATAACAATATAAGGCAGCACAGAGAATTATGGCGATGAGCTGTTAATGAGCTGGTGTGTGCACGTATATACCAATATAAGGCGGCACAGAGAATTATGGCTATGAGCTGTTAATGAGCTGGTGTGTGCACGTAAATACCAATATAAGGCAGCACAGAGAATTACAGCGATGAGCTGTTAATAAGCTGGTGTGTGCACATATATACCAATATAAGGCAGCAAAGAGAATTATGGCTATGAGCTGTTAATAAGCTGGTGTGTGCACATATATACCAATATAAGGCAGCAAAGAGAATTATGGCTATGAGCTGTTAATGAGCTTGTGTGTGCACGTATATACCAATATAAGGCAGCAGAGAGAATTATGGCTATGAGCTGTTAATGAGCTGGTGTGTACACGTATATACCAATATAAAGCAGCACAGAGAATTGAGCTGGTGTGTGCACATATTTACCAATATAAGGCAGCACAGAGAATTATGGCGATTAGCTGTTAATGAGCTGGTGTGTGCACGTATATACCAATATAAGGCAGCACAGAGAATTACGGCTATGAGCTGTTAATAAGCTGGTGTGTGCACGTATATACCAATATAAAGTAGCACAGAGAATTACGGTGATTAGCTGTTAATGAGCTGGTGTGTGCACATATATACCAATATAAGGCAGCACAGAGAATTACAGTGATTAGCTGTTAATGAGCTGGTGTGTGCACATATATACCAATATAAGGCAGCATGGAGAATTACGGCGATTAGCTATTAATGAGCTGGTGTGTGCACGTGTATACCAATATAAGGCAGCACAGAGAATTACGGTGATTAGCTGTTAATGAGCTGGTGTGTGCACATATATACCAATATAAGGCAGCACAGAGAATTACAGTGATTAGCTGTTAATGAGCTGGTGTGTGCACGTATATACCAATATAAGGGAGCACAGAGAATTACAGCTATGCTGTTAATGAGCTGGTGTGTGCACATATATACCAATATAAGGTAGCACAGAGAATTACGGTGATGAGCTGTTAATGAGCTGGTGTGTGCATGTATATACCAATATAAGGCAGCACAGAGAATTACAGCTATGAGCTGTTAATGAGCTGGTGTGTGCACGTATATACCAATATAAGGCAGCACAGAGAATTATGGCTATGAGCTGTTAATGAGCTGGTGTGTGCACGTATATACCAATATAAGGGAGCACAGAGAATTACGGCTATGAGCTGTTAATGAGCTGGTGTGTGCACATATATACCAATATAAGGCAGCAAAGAGAATTATGGCTATGAGCTGTTAATGAGCTTGTGTGTGCGCGTATATACCAATATAAGGGAGCACAGAGAATTACGGCTATGAGCTGTTAATGAGCTGGTGTGTGCACATATATACCAATATAAGGCAGCACAGAGAATTACAGCAATGAGCTGTTAATGAGCTGGTGTGTGCACGTATATACCAATATAAGGCAGCACAGAGAATTACAGCGATGAGCTGTTAATGAGCTGGTGTGTGCACGTATATACCAATATAAGGCAGCACAGAAAATTACAGCTATGAGCTGTTAATGAGCTGGTGTGTGCACATATATACCAATATAAGGCAGCACAGAGAATTACAGCTATGAGCTGTTAATGAGCTGGTGTGTGCACGTATATACCAATATAAGGCAGCACAGAGAATTACAGCGATGAGCTGTTAATGAGCTGGTGTGTGCACGTATATACCAATATAAGGCAGCACAGAGAATTACAGCGATGAGCTGTTAATGAGCTGGTGTGTGCACGTATATACCAATATAAGGCAGCACAGAGAATTACAGCTATGAGCTGTTAATGAGCTGGTGTGTGCACGTATATACCAATATAAGGCAGCACAGAGAATTACAGCTATGAGCTGTTAATGAGCTGGTGTGTGCACATATATACCAATATAAGGCAGCACAGAGAATTACAGCTATGAGCTGTTAATGAGCTGGTGTGTGCACGTATATACCAATATAAGGCAGCACAGAGAATTACAGCTATGAGCTGTTAATGAGCTGGTGTGTGCACGTATATACCAATATAAGGGAGCACAGAGAATTACAGCTATGCTGTTAATGAGCTGGTGTGTGCGCGTATATACCAATATAAGGGAGCACAGAGAATTACGGCTATGAGCTGTTAATGAGCTGGTGTGTGCACATATATACCAATATAAGGCAGCACAGAGAATTACAGCGATGAGCTGTTAATGAGCTGGTGTGTGCACGTATATACCAATATAAGGCAGCACAGAGAATTACAGCGATGAGCTGTTAATGAGCTGGTGTGTGCACGTATACCAATATAAGGCAGCACAGAGAATTACAGCGATGAGCTGTTAATGAGCTGGTGTGTGCACGTATATACCAATATAAGGCAGCACAGAGAATTATGGCTATGAGCTGTTAATGAGCTGGTGTGTGCACGTATATACCAATATAAGGCAGCACAGAGAATTACAGCGATGAGCTGTTAATGAGCTGGTGTGTGCACATATATACCAATATAAGGCAGCAAAGAGAATTATGGCTATGAGCTGTTAATAAGCTGGTGTGTGCACATATATACCAATATAAGGCAGCAAAGAGAATTATGGCTATGAGCTGTTAATGAGCTGGTGTGTGCACGTATATACCAATATAAGGCAGCACAGAGAATTATGGCTATAAGCTGTTATTAAGCTGGTGTGTGCACGTATATACCAATATAAGGCAGCACAGAGAATTATGGCTATGAGCTGTTAACGAGCTGGTGTGTGCATGTATATAACAATATAAGGCAGCACAGAGAATTATGGCGATGAGCTGTTAATGAGCTGGTGTGTGCACGTATATACCAATATAAGGCAGCACAGAGAATTACAGCTATGAGCTGTTAATGAGCTGGTGTGTGCACGTATATACTCATATAAGGCAGCACAGAGAATTACGGCTATGAACTGTTAATGAGCTGGTGTGTGCACGTATATACCAATATAAGGCGGCACAGAGAATTACGGCTATGAACTGTTAATGAGCTGGTGTGTGCACGTATATACTCATATAAGGCAGCACAGAGAATTACGGCTATGAACTGTTAATGAGCTGGTGTGTGCACGTATATAACAATATAAGGCAGCACAGATAATTACAGCGATTAGCTGTTAATGAGCTGGTGTGTGCACGTATATACCAATATAAGGCAGCACAGAGAATTACGGTGATTAGCTGTTAATGAGCTGGTGTGTACACGTATATACCAATATAAAGCAGCACAGAGAATTGAGCTGGTGTGTGCACATATTTACCAATATAAGGCAGCACAGAGAATTATGGCGATTAGCTGTTAATGAGCTGGTGTGTGCACGTATATACCAATATAAGGCAGCACAGAGAATTACGGCTATGAGCTGTTAATAAGCTGGTGTGTGCACGTATATACCAATATAAAGTAGCACAGAGAATTACGGTGATTAGCTGTTAATGAGCTGGTGTGTGCACATATATACCAATATAAGGCAGCACAGAGAATTACAGTGATTAGCTGTTAATGAGCTGGTGTGTGCACATATATACCAATATAAGGCAGCATGGAGAATTACGGCGATTAGCTGTTAATGAGCTGGTGTGTGCACGTATATACCAATATAAGGCAGCACAGAGAATTACGGTGATTAGCTGTTAATGAGCTGGTGTGTGCACGTATATACCAATATAAGGCAGCACAGAGAATTACGGCGATTAGCTGTTAATGAGCTGGTGTGTGCACGTATATACCAATATAAGGCAGCACAGAGAATTACGGCGATTAGCTGTTAATGAGCTACTTCCTCCAGATCAGGATTAGATTTTCACAGTTTTCAATAACCTGCTGTGTGACTCTCACCAAGCCACTTAGGCAAACAGCACTTCTGAGATGAGGCAGAGAAAGGTCCATATGCATCAGTGGAACTAATGTGTTAGCTTGCTACCCAATGTGGTTCTGCAAACTTATTGTGAGTGATCAGCTAATACACAACCACATCATCAACACAGAGGAGTGCCGTAAAATCAAGGCAGTTAAAAGTAACGGTGTAGAAAAAGAAGAGTAGTGTGGAGGGGATAATGGATAATGTTCTTTAGAGCATCTCTTTGAGAGGACATGGACCAGAATGTCCATGGTTTATGCAAACCTTAAAGCATCTCTATATAGGACATTTGTGTGTCAACTCCATGGATAGTTTAGATGAGGGCTTGCAAATGCAAATAATTTAATAGCCTGTGGAAGCTGACTGAGCCAGGAGCTCAAGAAAAACAAAAATGTTTATATATATATATATATATATATATATATATATATATATATATATATAAACTTCTCAATCTGAAGTGATTGTTTTTTTGGAAAACACAATGTTGAACTCACAGGTGTCCATTAGCATATGGTATGACACATTTTTCTGTGCTGATCTGAAACCCCCTCAGTCAATGTTGATGGATGTCAGGCTTTGGCTAGAAGGCATGTTTCCTACTTCAATAGAAAATGAAGTAAGAGAGATATTGATCTATGACAGTTCATCAAATATACAAATGATTGAAGTACAAAACTGCAGTCTCAAAAGATCAACTTTCAGTTTATATGAAAACACATTAAAAAGCATGTTTATCTATGAGCAAGCCCCACCCATGCCTCCCACAACTCCTGCTACTTATATATACTCAATCTCAGATGGATATATATATGTATATATGTATATAAGATAAACTTTAGTTGGCTTCAGATGTCTTTGGGTGATGCAGTGGTGCAGCGGTTAGCATTTATTGCCTCACAGCAAGAGTTTCTCCATTTCGATTCTCAACTGGGTTGCCTTCTGTGCAGAGCCTGTATGTCCTCTTTGTGTTCATGTGAGTTTCTTCCCGGTGTTCTGGTTTCCTCCCATATTCCAAAGACATGCATCTATAGCATTTTTCCTGGACCTCTGCTGAAAATGGGCTATGTCCCAGTCAGACTTTTCCAATAAACAAATGTTAAAATAAATAAAATATGTAGTTAGTGCCATTTTACCATAAACAAGAGAAATCCTAACAAAGGAAATTAATCTCCAAGCTTTCTTCTTTAATGGGGAGCAATACTTAAACATATCTGCTGATAGCACTCACTTGAAAAATATTATGCACAAATGTTGTTACCTCACTCTGTTTTGTCTAATGCAAACAGTAATAAGCCTCTGTCTCAGCTCTGTATTTCACAGGGGCAAATACGGAAATTGTTTACATCTCTGATGCCCACCTATCAATATAAATGTCTCATGTATTAGCAACTATTTGCAAACATCCATTCTTTCCCCCATTAGCACCTAGTTGAACTCCACAAAAGCACACTTGCATGAATTCACATCCAAATTTACAAAATACAGCAGTAATACAACAGTTACCATGCAAATGTATTATCAATGTCAAATTGCATAACACAATTTGAATAATGTAGTATTGTAAAACTTCAGTGTGATAATTACAGATCTGTACATTAAGCTCGTTAATCTGTTTTATATGACATCTGCTGAGACTGCGAAACTTTGTTGTTGTCCTACTCTGGAATCTATCTTTGTCTTGTCTACGTGTTTGTGAATTTGACATTTCCAGAGCTGTAGACTGGATTTTACCAACTAGTTTTGAAAAGGGTTAACATCTTTGTTTTTCCTGCTGATTATGTGTCTATGTGTCTTTTATTTGTCCTTTCTCTTAATGTGTCTTTTATTTGTCCTGTTGATTATGTGTCTTCTATTTGTGCCTTGCTATTTTGACACATTCCTTGCTTACATTTAGAACATTTAGAAAATTGGTTATGATAACTCCAACTCATGTGCTCTTTTCTTGAGCTATTGGTTTCCAGAAAAGCAGTTTGTACTTTATTGGCTTTGACTTTGATGCTGCTGCGGTGGTGCTGCTGCAGTAGCATTGTCGCCTCACAGTAAGACGTTGTCCTGTTCGATTCTCAGCTAAAGCGTCTTCTGTGTGGACACATGCATGAATGGGCATACCTTCATTGAAGGTTGTGCGTCAGGGCTGGCAACTCGGTATGTAAAAATCTACTGCCAATCATTAGCGGACTGGAGTTCCGCTGTGGCGACCCCTAAACAGGAAAAGCCGAAAGATACAACAACAACTTTGATGCT
>NC_056747.1:120080034-120100034 GCF_019279795.1 Protopterus annectens | reverse complement strand
CAATGCCAGAAGTCTAAACCTCAAGATGCACGCCCTCCTCAGTATGGAGAACATCGATGTCTGTGCAGTGACTGAAACCTGGTTCAAGGCTCCTGAGAGCACCCCAGCACTATCAGGTTTTACCTCATATCATGCTTTCCGCCCCAAAACTTGGACCAAACCACAAAAGGAGGGGGAGTATCCATTTTCATCAAAGATACCCACACCTCCAGGTTAGTGGCAACGCACGAAGCATCGGAGACTATCCAGGTGCAACTAACCATAGGCAAAACTGCCTTACAGTTTGTAGCATGCTACAGACCACCCTCTCAAACTCAGGAACCCCACACAGCCTTCCTGAAGACACTGGAGAGTATGAATGTCTCTCCAAATACCATCATTTTGGGAGACTTCAACTACCCAAACATAGACTGGGAACATTACTCAAGCCCCAACACCCTAGCCCAAAGGTTCCTAGAATTCATAAACTCAAATGCAATGGAACAACTAGTCACCATTCCCACAAGAGGAGACAATATACTAGACCTGATCATCACAAACATGGGGACAAAATGCTCCACACCGGAAGTATATCCCTCTTTGGTAAGATCAGACCATAAATTAATCTCACTGGAAATCCACATCCCCCCCCCACCCCTGCACAAAAGACCACAGTGAAGAACTTCTCAAAAGCAAACTTCACACTTCTTAAGACTGAAGTGGTATCCTTCAAGGCCCCTGGGCCAGTGGAAACCACAACCCACACTGCTGAATCCTTTGCAAATGCCTTCTATGGGCACCTTCAAGAATGCATGGATCATGTAATCCCAAATAAAACCAAAACCCATTCCCCCAAAGGCAGGCGCCCGGTCTGGTGGACCCCAGCCATAAACAAACTTTATAACAGGAGGAGGAAGCTACTACATGACAGAGCAAAATCCCTAAAAGGGAAGGCATCTCTGATCAGTACTAGCAAAAAACTACGATCACTCATAAAATCATCCAAGGCCAACTTTGAGAGAAAAATCGCAAAAGACACAAAAGACAATCACAAGGCCTTCTTTAGCTATGTTAGAAACCTGGGTGGAAACACCCAGATATGCTCAGAGTTAGTCCAAAATGACACAAAATACACTGAACCCACTGACATTGCCAACATTCTGGCAGACAGGTTCAGTGCAAATTTCTCCTCCCCCTCTCCCCCAAAAGGAGAAATAACTATCCCAGCAGAGTGTAGCCTCCCTAACATCTCAGATGCCCAGGTGAGAGCCGCCCTCTCTAAAGCTAAAAACACAGCATCAATGGGACCGGATGATGTCCTGGGCTGTGTGCTACATGAACTCCAAGAGGAACTAAACCCACACATAAGGCTGCTGTTTAATCTTAGCCTTACTACAGATACGTACCCCAAGAGTGGCATACGGCAACAGTGGTCCCACTTCACAAAGGCGGTGCTTCTACGGACCCTGGAAATTACCGCCCCATAAGCTTGACGAGCCAGGTCTGCAAAGCTATGGAGAGGATCATTATGGAACTCATAAACAAAGACATTGGGGACCTACAGACATTGGATCCTACCCAATTTGGCTTTGTCAAGGGCAGATCCTGCCTTTTGAACTTGGTCGACTTTTTTGAAACAGTCACTAAGGCCATTGATGAGGGTAAGGCAGTTCACACAGCCTACCTTGACCTTGCAAAAGCCTTTGACACAATACCCCACTCGGGCATCATAGACAAACTCACCAGCTTAAATGTAAACCCATATGTCACAAGATGGGTTGCAAACTGGCTCAAGGACAGAACCCACAGGGTCAGAGTTGCTGGAGCTATGTCAGACTCTAAGCCAGTCACAAGCGGTGTCCCACAGGGCTCAGTCCTGGGACCCCTCTTGTTCGGCATTTATTTTTCCGAGGTACAGGCAAACATAGGAGGATTGTGGCTGACAAAGTTCGCAGATGACTGCAAACTGGGCCATAACTGATACTCCAGCGGACACAAACATCCTTCAGAGAGGCCTCATAGAAATGGATAATTGGTGCCAGAGCCATGGCCTTAAGCTGAACGCCAAAAATGTATAGTCATACCCTTTGCGAAAAACAAGGTACCGACAAATTACCACATAGGTGGTAATCCATTAAGTACGGAAGAGGTAATCAGGGACCTAGGGACCCAGGTTGACAGTAACCTCTCATTTGACACTCACATTGCCAAAGTGGTTAGGAAGACCTTCTATATTGCCCACCTTATCATGAAGGGTTTCACATCTAGATCAAGAGAGGTCATTGTGCCCTGTACTCTTCTCTTATCAGGCCAATGATTGAGTACAATGCCCCATTTGGGATGTATCTCACCCGACACCTGCAGCAGTTGGAAAGACCCCAAAAGTTCCTCACCAAGAGGATAAAGGGTCTTAAACATATGTCATATGCTGCCCGACTGAAAAACTCCAGCTCTATTCAGTTGCATACCGCCTACTCAGAGGTGATCTGTGCCTGACGTACAAGGCCATGTCCAATCCGGAATTAATGGACATGCTCCACCTCAGAAAATCCAAATCCATCAGAGCCACGAGAACAAGAGACTTAAACCTCAACACAGAAATAAATAGGACGTGCTGGAGGGACAGATTCATAACCCAGAGGCTCCCTACACTCTGGAACAGAATCCCAGTCCATGTTAGGCAGAGCCCCTCACTGACTCTGTTCAAGAGAAATCTCGACGAGTGGATGGGAGATCGTAGGTTTACCCCGGGGGTCATCTCTGTGTCACTACTAGACAGAGGCACAGTAAACTAAACCCTAAAAGGGCGTAGTATTCTCATCCTAAGGGGTGGTGAAAGCCACACACACTCTGGCTAGGCTTATAAATGTCTTAGGGCAGATAGCCTAGTACGAACCTATGAACCTATGAAATATAGACACAGCTGCATATGTAAACAGTAATATGTAATGAGTCGTGTTGACCAGATATTAATATACATGTAGGGTGCTGAGAAACACAAGCCTGGTGATTGTGTGCCTTATAGTCAGTATATAAAGAGCAACGAGCAAACACCAGACAGAGTTATTAATATAGCAAAATGGGCATCTGTACATCTATATAAGGTAAATAATTATAGTTTTAGTGCATTGTGAAGTAGAATAGTCCCTCCACCAATCACAACCTGCTAGTAATATTATAACTTAGTATGGATGTAGTATTTTTATAATGTTTTGCACTTGTACAGTATGTATGGTTGTGGCCCATTTCATTTGCATAGGGTGATTTCACAGCCACTGAAATCTTTTCATAGCTTCTTTGCGGAATCATGTTTTGCTTTGAAACTGTACAACAAAAATCCACATTTTTTATTATATGCAGTTCTGTTGATGGTTAATAGGTTCACAGGTGTTTACTAGGCTAATGACCACAAGGGCCTTTTTAAGCCTAGCCATGCATTCCAAACCATAGACAAGTTTTGGTACCCTTGATAAGTGTAAGCAGGGTCTTGGAAGACGAAACAATTCCAAGCAGGGGCCTGGGAGATGAACCATTTACAGGCTGCCTATGTCCATTGGATGAATTTCCTGTTCCCCATCCCATTGTCCAAGTTAGACTTGAACTGGGTTAAAGAGGAACTCTGCTTAAAATGGATGGGGAGCCTGTTCCATAGAAGGGGTAATCTGTGGGATATATACCTGTATAATTTATAAACATGGAATACAGATACTAAGAATTTTCAGTATTATGACGAAATGTAGTCAATTAAATACTGAGCTGTAACTAGTAAGTATGCATAGTTTAGGAATAGTGCGTTCAGAATACATATTTTATGATGATTTAAGAATTATGCAGTTCTGTGCAGAAATGTGACTTCACAGTCATATTGCAGAACATTTTAAAGCAAAGATGCACAGTGAAAAGTATATAGTTCATGATGAAGGGGTGCATAGATCTTTCTAGAACTTCAGCATCAATGTACTTATCTTGTACAAATATCTGCAATTCCTCCTATACAGTTTTCTGTGTTTCCTAATAACTAAATGGAAGCTTCATTCAGTTGCTCTAACAACTACTTCAGCTTCAGGTTACAAACTTCCCCATGGCGTTTATACTCTTACTATGTCTCTGACCTATAAATCCGGTAGTCTTGTGCATTAGCCATCACAGCAGTATTTCTGCTTTCTGGTTTCATGCCAGCATTTCCTTTATTTGTATCCATTTTTCAGGCTTAAGTGATATGGTCAAATAAGTAATCTGCTTTTCAAACTTCTGCCTATTAACAATTTAGTTGGTAAGTGACTGGGTCCCTCCACATAAGTTCTCCTACATTCCAAAATTGTGCAATGACAGATGTTCATTATTCTCACTGCTACAGTAGCCTTTATGCTATATAGGTTGTTTCTCTGCCCAGGAAACTACAACTGGCCACCAGCTTTACAACTCTCTGCCCCCCCCCATGCACACACACACACACACACACACACACACACACACACACACACACCTATAATGGCTTCTAGACACCTGGATTCATAGCCTGTAATGTATGCCTTGCTAAGGTAAGAAAACCATCTTTCTTAACTGTAATTACTACTTGAGATAAATAATGTTCTACTTGTGTAAACTTTTATATTTGTGACTAAATGATTTATTTTGGGAAGGGCATGAATGTGTTTTACAGTGCAGTGCTTATGCTCACTTCATGACAACCTACCTGCCATTCTTCTTTTTCTGTCAAAGTATTTTACTTGGTAAAAGGGGTGCTGATGGGGAATTTGAGTTACGCTTGTGCTTTTACATTGTGAAGAGGCTAGGACAAGAGTGTGCTGCTTGTGCACTCTTGGCCTTCACTCTGACTGCTGATTGGCTGGCCCCAAGGAGAGAAGTCAGCAGTCAGAGCGAAGATTTCATTAGTGCTTTCGCACTGCCTCAAGGAGAAGCAGCTGTGGAGTTTCACAGGAACAGCAATCAGCTAAGAGCTTCATTTCTGTCAAATAAGTCCATACTGGGGAATCCTTCCACACAGAAATTGTTGCCCTTTTAAGAAAATGTAATTTTATTTATGACTAAAAGCAGTATTTCCCCTTTAAGAAACCCAGTAAATTTGATCAAGATCAGAAGTTTCTTGTGAGGGACTGTTATTTTAGCTACCTGTGGTATTTAGTTAATTAGAGGCTAATTTTGTGAAAATATGCACTCTTCTTGTGTACATTTTTATATTTGTGACTAAAATATTTATTTTGGGAAGGGCATGGATGTGTTTTACAGTGCAGTGCTTATGCTCACTTCATGACAACCTACCTGCCATTCTTCTTTTTCTGTCAAAGTATTTTACTTGGTAAAAGGAGTGCTGATGGGGAACTTGAGTTACGCTTGTGCTTTTACATTGTGAAGAGGCTAGGACAAGAGAATTTAAGTATGCCACTTATGCATACTAGGTAACAATTTACCTTCCACCCGGCAACACTTACTGTTTTCACATCTGTTCCTCGGCTGCTACATGGTTACTTACTCCGGCCCTGTTGTTTCCATTCCTGCTGTGTTACCAGAAAGAAAAAAGCACTTACCAAGGAACCCTTACCACTGCCAAAGGTTCAGTCTATCCATTAACCAGCAATGAGGAACCATGCAGAAGTTATCAGTTGTTCCTAAGGTCACTCACTTACCTGTCCGGCATCCTCTTGTATTGTCCTTTTGGCCACCATGAACCAGGGGTCAGCAACATCCTCTGGCTGTTCCACTGTCTGATATGGCCATGGGGAAAAATCATCTTTTGTAAGGTTGAGGGATACCCCAGGAGATTCCACACAAGGTAACCAAGGCAAAAGATTATTAGACAGTTCAGATGTCCCTCCTTTGAACCAGTTAGTCTTTTTTCACTGTGGGTCCTATAAAGAAAAAAACAACAGCTTAAGCACTGTTTATCTCAAGTAGTAATTGCAGTTAAGAAAGATGATTTTCTTACCTTAGCAAGGCATGTTTTACAGGCTATAAATCCTGATGTCCAGAAGCCATTACATGTGAACATTCCCTGTAAAGAAGTTCCTTAGGGAATTGCGTCCGATGATTCTGATTATGACAGCGATGGGTCATATTCTCCTTTAGATTCACAAACCCAGCTGTCTGACTCTGAAGAAAATATTAACTTTTATCTTCATCTGGAGGAATTTTATTTTAAGCAGATCATAGCCAGGATGAATGAAATATTTTATGGGAACAATTAGATGTTCCACATGAAGTGAGGAACTATTTTGATATGTTACAAACGGATATTCCTCATTCCTCATCTGTCTCTCCTGTACTGCCAGCTCTGGAGGGTGTGTTGAATGCTGCTTATAATCATCCTGAAACCCAACCATAGGTTCCTAAAAAAACAGATAAGATGTAGAAAGTACCTCATATCAGTATAACTAACTTATAGTTGTTCACAAAATCTTCTACCAAGCAGACAGTACACCCATACTGAAAAATATTATCACCCCCTACAATAACCTAAAAGCTCTCCGCTCTTCTAACAGAATGTTAGCACAAAATTTTAAATCCAACAATTCAGCTGGTGAATCATTATTCTCCAAGTCTGCCAGTAAAATCTGGAACTTACTTCCTGCAGAACTTACCACAGTTCCCTCTTTAACCCAATTCAAAATATCTCTTAAGATACACCTAAAAATGCATTGGCTTTGTCCCTGTACAAACCCTGACTAACCCCCACTTAAACATCAACTATAAACGATAACCTTATTACATGAAAGTAACTCTGATTCCCTAACTGCTTAGAAAACTGAGTTTATGTCTCTCACCTACTGGAAAAAATTAAAGTAAGGATGATATCTTGTCTCAAACATGTATGTGAACCACTATAAATGTATGTGATTTCCTATTCAGTTAATAATTTCCAACTATTTCCTGTGTGTATTTTAGAAAATCTTGAACGTGTGTGTGTGTGTTATTGTTGAACAAATGTCCATTTTGTAATAATTCACTGTATTTATCTATGTCTGGAGCTTTTCTCCCCAGGCCTCCGCTGAAAATGGACCTATATCCAGTCGGACTTTCCCGGTTAACAAATGTAAAATAAAATAAAAATACCTTTTTTTTCTTTTCTTTCACCTTATGTCAGACCCAGCTGTTAAATCGCCTGCATCACCTGCTGGTCAGGCTAGTAATGAGCATTCGCCCTTCAGTTAATAAGAGGGAAGGCAAGGCGTTAGACCATCTATATAAGAGAAAGTTTTCTTCTTCCACTTCAGCTTTCAGAATTCTCACTTATCAGAGATACATGTGGAAGTTTATATTTTGTTATATGGATAGTCTGAGCCTGAGGGAACATGCTACTTCATTCCCTACAGAAGAAAGCTCGTTTTTGAATCAGACTATTTTACCGTGTCCCAAGTATCTAAACATACTTTGACGGGTGTGTAAGATTGTGCAGATACTGTGTCTAGGCCCACTACTACTCTATGCTTGTGTACATAACTAAGAGTTTGTTAATGAGGTAAAGTCTGAAGTCTCAGATTCTGCTTTAGTCGAGGAGGTATTGTTTGGTTCTCCTGCTACCCAGGTTCGCATTCTAATGAAAGAGGAAAGTCGATTCAGGGAGTATCTAAGATTTTTCATGTTTCCTAATACAAATCTTTTAGGCCTCTCTCACTAAAAAGCCAGATAAGAAAAAAACAGTCAAATATTGGCAAACAAGGTACTAAAAACAGATGTCCAGAGGGAAATAACAACAAAAAACATGGATCCTTTCAGAAAAAGAGGCAGAGCAGCTGTTCAGAATGACTAGGCCACCAGTCTTTCCCTCTTTCCCTCTTCTCTAGCCAAAATCTCTCCCAAACTAGACACCCCCTTTAGGTAAAAGGTCGACTCTGATTCTTTGGTGTTAAAAGTGGTGGAGGAGGGGTACAGATGGCACTGGATACAAACACCTGCTATCAGAGGAATTCCTTCCCACATCCAGACCAAACAGAATATTTTCCATAGGATTTTCAGTCTTTACACACCCAGGGGATCATAGAAACAATGCCTGTAAGTCAAAGGGGAATGGATTCCATTCCAGAATGCCTCTGGTACCAAAAAAGAGGCTTTTTGGAGATCAGTACTACATCTTTTATTTCTATACCTGTATGTGAAAGTACAAAAATTCAAAATCTTGACCTTACAGAACCTGTTATCCCTCATTCCTCCCATGAGTTACATAGTAACACTACACTTAAAATATGTTTATTACATTCCCATACCCACAGGCTTCTGGAAATTTCTAATGCTCCCTTTGGATTATCCACAGCTCCAAAGCTGTTCATGAAATGTTCTAGCTCCTTAATAGATTATTGCAGACTGAATGGTATTCACATATTTCCTTATTTGGATAACTTTCTCTCTGCAGAGTCTTTATCCAGCTGTCAAGGGTCATTAACGTAGATTATGTTTCATCTCACCATTCTGGACTTCCAAATAAATGCTGCAAAATCCTCCTTGACTGTGTCTCACAAGATTGTGTTTCTCAGCTTCCTTCTAGATACCTCTCTTCAGAAGGCCTTTTTTAATACAATTCAGGGTTGTTTGGATCAATAAGTTCTAGTTTTAAGTTTTGTTTGTACATTATGGTTATTTCTCCTGCACGCTTGTAATTTCTATGACATCTATGTATGTTGTAACCAGGAGGGAGAATTTCATTGATTCTGATTTCAGGTTTTAGTCAGAGTTTGGCAAGTACGGCGATGTCTAATATAGAGATAGGGATGTATGAAAATCATGGACCTTGTTGACTATGCTCCTTAGGTTCATGTTAACTAGCAGGAGGTTGGAGCCTTTGGGGGGTAGGAATTCCAGAGTGAGGGGGTAAGGTGGGAGGAAGGGTTTGTTGCTGAGTATATTTGAGTCCAGGTTTGGGGTGAATGTCACTGCTGAGTTTTAGTTGGGAAGTAAAGTATGTTAGAGTATTTTTGAGTTTAGATAGGAGTTTGGTGTAGCTCAGTAAAGTTTGAGATTTTGAGTATGGTTGGCTGTATTTGTATGAGAGATACCCTATGTAAGTAGTGTTGAAGAGGTTAGAGGTCTTTCATGAGCTTCTCCAATTAGTGTGAGACTTCTGCAAGAGAATTTAGCATTTTAGGGTTCATGGCGTCAGTGATTCTCATGATTCCTCTAGCCAGGTTACACATGAGAAAGATGCAATGGTTTCTAAAAAAAACACACGGATCCAGCATCTACATCCTCTGGAGCATCAAATTCCAGTTTTGAGCTTCTATGACTCACATGATTCCACTAGTCAGGCTCTTATTAAGGAACAAAAAAGGGACAGCCTGTGTCTAAACAGATAATCTTCAGGTCGTCATCCTCAGCTATTGCTTTTTTGTTATTATTACCATGGCAAATCCATTCCAGGCAGTATCAGGGCACACTCTACTAGAGTCTTGTCTTCTGTGATGGTATATTTGAAAGGATAAACTTTAGAAACATTCATGAGGCAGCTACGTGGTCCTCCATACATACCTTTACAAAGTCCTACAAATTGGACTCCTTTTCAAGATCCAGGATAAGCTTTGCTAGGACCTTTCTCCAGGGGCTTCTGCATCAGTATTCTTCCCACTCCTCCTAGGTTTGATAAACTTTGGTAGTCAACACATTTAGCCAAAGTGCAACTGCAGCACTGGGAATAATGAACATCATACCCATAACAGTAGATGTTGAAATTCCTCACTGCTACAATAACCACACCCATGCTTCACCCTCCCCTGCTCTTGTATATAGTTTCACCTGGGATATAAAGTAGAGTTACGTGAATTTCTACTTTATATGTTTTTTTATTATTGTTTTTTTTTTTTTTGGTTCAGGATTGCTAGGCTCTTCTCTCTCTCTCTCTGTCTCTCTTGCAGAATAAAGTCCTAAGGAAATCTTCATTCTAGCTACGGATCACCCCCCCCCCTTGGGGCCAGCCAATCAACAGTCAGAGTGAAGGTTTGGGGGGGGTGGAGCCAGATCTTTGTGACGCTGGCTGATTGTTGTTTCCTGGGCAGGGAACAACCCATATTGCCAATGGCTACTGCATCAGTGATGAATTTGAACAGCTTCTGTTATGAGTAAGTGCAACTTATACAACTGTACTTTCTCAAAGCTTTTCCTGCTGTTCTTTCTCTTTTTTTATTGATTAGATAAGATAGAGTGAACATGAAGTTATATTCTGAATACTAAGTCATCCAAATTCCTGCCTTTTGCATTATGGGCCACTGTTAGCTATAGCAATGTCAAGCACCCACTGTCTATGGAATGCTGGTTTTAATGCATTAATCACAGCTGTACTTATTGAGTCTGTCAGTTTATTTCAGAGAACCTGGAGTAATAAGCCTCATGCACATGAGAGAGACATTGCGTATCTGAAATGAAACACGTCAGTGTCCACATGGAGCTGGGAATGCTATCACCTTTTTCTTTGGATAGTTGTGACATTGTTTTACAGGAGTCAACAATCTGCACTTCTTGTGCTAAAAGAGTTGTAATTCCTGGTCTGCATATAATATCGCTTGTTTATCATTGCATTTTACTATTGCCAGGTGTGATGCTTGGTTCTTCTCAGGCATGTGTTTTCTCAGTCAATTATTAATTATTTTGTCAGCTTTGAACATTAAGCCTTGACCACAACGTATTTACTCTTGTAAGAAAATGGCTATTTCTTTCCTTACTTATGATTTTTGCTGGACTCATCCTGTCATTTTGATGGCTTTCAGTAATTTCAGTACTTCATTGAAATGTCACTGATAACTGCACATTTACACGAGGGACCTTTCATTCTTCTAACAGTTTTTCATGCATCTCTGCTAAATATTATCTTCTCAGCACATCTACTATGTGAAGTTCCATGTCTAGTCTGAGTTTCAGATCTCTGCTGTCTTGGTGGTACTCTGTACAAAACCTTTATGAAAAAAATGCAATGGTTTGAGGTCTGTTTCTACCACAATACTTTACTGTAGACTTATTATTTTATTTATTTACTTTTGTTCACTGGGATAATCTGACTGGAGGCCGGGAAAGAAAAGCTCCAGAGTCAAGTTACAAACAATTTTCAGTAAACACTAGATACAAGTTACAAGAAATTTCATTAAACTCTAAATACACACATACATCATAATCCATTCTATCCTAAACAAGCTCTCCTCCTGCCCTAACTTATCCTCTCTTCCCTCCCTATATAGCCCCCCCCCCCTGGATTGAGCAGAAGTTCAGACCAATGTCTCTTACAGATTCACATACCTAAAAAATCAGTTGGACAAAATCTTTACAGCTACTTCCCCTCTCTTTCATGGAACAAGCTCCCCTTGTCCCTCAGAATCATTACCCAAGTCCATGAATTCAAGAAAACTCTTACAAAATTACCTAAATAGCACCTGGACTTGTCACTGCAATCACCCTACTTGAATCCCTTCCCTCTCTTCTCTCCTCACCTTCCTTCCAACTCCCCCCTTTTCCTCTAAATATCTTTTCTTTGCTAACCCCCACAAAAGACAGTGACAGTCACCTACTTCTCTCCGAGCTCCTTCACCTCCTGACTTGTGGAAAAATTCTGTATACTACCTGCAACTGCTTTAGAATTAATATCCTCAGAGTCTATTGCTTATAAAACTAAATGCCTGCAAATGTACAGTTACCCACTGAAGATAATCCTGAGTTCTTTTTAACTTTTCTGCCAGCTTTTTGTCACTATCCACATCAATTCTATTTTGTCCCATTGTTTCTTTTACAGATTTTTCTTACTTTTACTGTAATGGACATTTACTAGACTACTTTATTGTAGATATTTTTATTGTATTTTACTTCAGTACTGTAATGTTTATTGTTTATT
This sequence comes from Protopterus annectens, assembly GCF_019279795.1. Taxonomy (NCBI): domain Eukaryota; kingdom Metazoa; phylum Chordata; order Ceratodontiformes; family Protopteridae; genus Protopterus; species Protopterus annectens. The sequence goes on along the minus strand of NC_056747.1, from coordinate 120,088,234 downwards.
TTACTGTAGAACTTTTTTCCCCTGGGCCTCCTCTGAAAAAGAGCATTAGCTCAGTCACACTATCCTGGCCAACAAATGTCAAATAAATAAATAAATCATGAAAGTACATTGAGTCACAGAGATTCTGCTGATTATAAAGTAATTTACAGATTATACATAAACGTCTGGTAAGAATGCAATAGAAAATATAGTCTAAAGAGCAGTAAAAAAAATAATAGGCTACAGATGGAAAGGCATGATTTCCAGTTTCGGAAGTATATAGTGTAGTATTGTCATTACCGGGAGACTGACAAAAGAGTCAAGAGGGTGTTAGTAAAGAACAGAGCAGAAGAGGGAGAGAAGATTATCAGGAGGGAGGGAGAGAAATGGATAAGTTACAGATGAAGAGATGAGGGGACAGAGGGAGTTAGTATATAGTAGAAGAAGATTAACTGAAGTGATGTTAGAAGGGAGAACTGTGAAGAATATTAGTAGGAGGTAGGAGATTATGAATTAAGTACATATGTTAGAAATACATTAGGCGGATGTGAAATGAGACAAGAGTAGGCTGAGTTGCTGGACAGTGCAAGGTTTTAGCCAGGAGTGAAACATGAGCAGGACCAATTGTTACTGAGGAAGTCTTTTGTAAGTTTTTTTGAAGTAAGATGGGTCAGCAGTGGTTATGATGGGCTGAGGAAGAGTAGTCCATATTTCGGAGATATAGTTAGAAAAGAGAGAGTCTCCAGCTTGGTTATTGGATTTGGAGACCTGTAATAAAGGTTTGTAGGAAGATCAAAGTGTATGAGTGTTAGTATAAGGTTGAAACATTAGTTGAAGTGAGAGGGTTTTATAAGGTTGGTGTAGAAATCGGTGAGCAAAGTTGAGTTGAGTGTAAGTGAATTTATTTATTTAACATTTGTTTACTGGAAAAGTCCAACTGGGACAGAGCCCATTTTCAGTGGAGGCCCAGGGAGAAATACTCCAGATGCATGTCTTTGGAATGTGGGAGGAAACATGAGGACCTGAAGGAAACGCACACGAACACAAGAAAGACATGCAGACTCCACACAGAAGGCACCCCAGCCAAGAATAGAACTGGAGAACCTCCTGCTATGAGGTGACAATGCTAACCACTGCACCAGTTAAGTGATTATGTAGTTCTAGGCAGTTTAACTGATGTAAGACAGAGCAGTGATGTGTTATTTATGAATTTTGCAATTTCATCGTAGCAGATTTCGAGCTTAGCTAGATCAGCTTTACTTAGGTTTGTGAGGATAAGAGAGATATATAGTAGGGTGGAGAGAAGATGAGTTCTGGCAATGTCCTGTCTTGTGTTATGGGTAAGGAAAGGTTTGATTCTATACAGTGAGCCTAGTTAAATATGTATCTTCTTGATGGACTGTGATAGTTGTAAGTTGAATTTTAAACTATTGTTGATTATTACACCTAATAATTTCATTTGGATTATTGTTGATATTATGGTGTTTTGGAGGAATGTATTTGGAATGGAGTTTGGGGATCCTGTGGTTTGCTGGGGTGAAAGAGCATCAGTTTAGTCTTGGAAGGGTTCAAAATCAGTTGTGATTGAGATAGCCATGATTTGACTGCTAAGGACGTCTGTTGTGTTGCAGATACTAGTTGTTTTAGGGAAAGGTGCAGTACAGATAAGCTCTGAGCCATCTGCATATTGAACAATGGAGGCTAGGGGAGTACATTAGTGGAGTCTTTTGGTGAAAATACTAAAAAGTAAGGGACCTAAGATAGAACCTTGGGACACCCCAAGTTGACAGGAAGTAGGGAAGAGAGTTCCTGTTGCCATTTGACAGCTTGCTGTTGGCCAGATAAGTAGCTATGGAACCAAGCTATGGAAGAGTGTTAGACATGAAAGTTTGTTGACTAGTTTCTGATGAGAAACAGTACCAAAAACTTTTGAGAGATCCAGGAAGACAGAAGAAACAAGTTGTCCATTATTCCTATGATGGTTGATGGTGTTGATGAAGCTTAGGAGGGCAGATGTGGTGCTATGGTGTGGGCAGAACACATGCTGTGTGTTAGCTAAGAGGTTATTGGATAGTAGGTAATTTGAAAGCTGTTTGTGGATACATTTTTCCAGAAATTTGGAAGGAGAGAGTGAGATAACAGTGGGTCTATAGTTAGAGAGCTCAGTAGAGTTGCCCCCTTTGTGCAGGGGATAATATAAGATATTTTCTAGCTAGGGGGAATATAGTGTTCTGAGATACAGTGATTGATCAGGACAGTGATAGGATAGGCAATGGCATCTGTTACTATTTTTAGGAATTCTGAAGGTAGGTTATCTGCTACAAGGGATATAGGTTTGAGGTTGGTCAGTAATATATTATTGTGAGGGTTTGAACAGGTTTGAAGGAGAAGGAGAAGGAGTCGTTGGTATCATTGGATATTGTCGGGATAATTGGAGGAGTATTGAGTTGGGGGTTGGTAAGTGAATAGAATTTATAAAGAAAGTGTTGAACTGAATAGCAATGCTTTCAGTATTTGAAGTGTTTGAGGGGGCAGGGGTGGATGTATGACTGGGTTGAAGGAGTTTTTTTAATGGTGGACCAGAATTTCTTGGGATTGTTTTGTTACTGTTGCTGTGTAACAGACTAGTATGTTTTTTGTCAAGTTTGACCTGGGACTTAGATTTGTTGCAAAGTTGTTTGTACTGATTTAGGTTAATTACAGTTTTGTTGGTATGCCAGTGTGTCCAGGCTTTGTCTCTTCGTTTTAGTAGATTTTTAGTGTCATGTGTTAGCCATAGAGCATAGCTAAATTTTATTATGGCAGTTCTACAGGGGACTAGTCTATTTAGAATATCAAGGAAGGTGGTGTTACAATACTGTACTGCTGTGTCAGGGGGAAGAGTTTTGAGTGGTGTCCAATCACAGAGTTGTAATAGTGAGAGAAATGTTTGAGTATTGAAGTTCTTTTTGTTGCAAATTAGACAAAAACAAGTTTGTTTGGAGGGGTTAAGATGATGTCTGAGCAAATAAGTGGGAAAATGATCACCAATGCTATTGGGGAGGCAACCTAACTGGAAGGCTAGTAAGGGTTTGTTGGCAAGGATCCAGTCTAGTATATATTGTCATTTGGTGTTTTTGTCAGTTCTAGTTGCTGTTTATACAACCTGTGAGAAGCCATGTAGTTTGATGAAATTAGTGGGATTTTCAGTTATAGGAGAACCAGTCAGTACTGAGATTACCCATAATGATGCTTTCCTGTGAGAAAGTTCATGATATCCAGTGAAGTATTTCCTCATATGTGTTGGGGTTATTAATGGGTGGAATATATATATCAATTATTATTAGATGCTTATTTATGTTAATTTTTAGTCTTGTAAATAACATTTCAGCATTGCTAAATTCAGGGTTGTTTGGATCAATAAGTTCTAGTTTTAAGTTTTGTTTGTACATTATGGTTATTTCCCCTGCACGCTTGTAATTTCTATGACATCTATGTATGTTGTAACCAGGAGGGAGAATTTCATTGATTCTGATTTCAGGTTTTAGCCAGAGTTTGGCAAGTACGGCGATGTCTAATATAGAGATAGGGATGCATGAAAATCATGGACCTTGTTGACTGTGCTCCTTAGGTTCATGTTAACTAGCAGGAGGTTGGAGCCTTTGGGGGGTAGGAATTCCAGAGTGAGGGGGTAAAGTGGGAGGAAGGGTTTGTTGCTGAGTATATCTGAGTCCAGGTTTGGGGTGAATGTCACCGCTGAGTTTTAGTTGGGAAGTAAAGTATGTTAGAGTATTTTTTAGTTTAGATAGGAGTTTGGTGTAGCTCAGTAAAGTTTGAGATTTTGAGTATGGTTGGCTGTATTTGTATGAGAGATACCCTATGTAAGTAGTGTTGAAGAGGTTAGAGGTGATTTCAAAGTTAGTGTGTAATATTTGGTGGGGCTGAGGCTTAGTAGTTAGAAAGCTGATACTGATAGGATGTTAAGTGGTTGACGAGTATAAGGAGAGTGAAGCTAACTGTGTGAATGATATAATTTTTAGGTGTGAGATATGGGTAGAGGTAGCCATTATGTAAAACAGAATGAAGTGATGTAGTCTGTGGAGAGTAACAAGTTATAGGATTTATGGGAGGGATGGTTATACATGTTAGAGTGATAGGAGTAATGTGTTTTGATGTAATGCGTTTCAGTGAGGATATAATTGCAGGAAATTACAGAAAAGACTTTGTTTTTTCAATGAGTGTTAGTAGTTTAGGGTAGAGATAATGGGAATTGGTATGATATGGGAGATAGGGGGTGTGGTGAGCCAGGAAGGTGAGGTGGGAGCATAGTGAAAGGTGTCTGTATTTATATGGAGGAGAAGTCAGAGGTGCAGAGATTAGAAAGAGATAATTGGCTTATAGGAAGAAGGATGGGTGAAGGTAGGTGGATTTCATTTGGTGTAAAGATATAGTGAATGTGAGAGTAGGGTGTGGGATGTGAGAGTAGGGTGTGGGATTTGAGTAGTGGTCTGTGATTGGTTGAGTGAGAATAGAGGGAGTGGTTGAGGAAAGATAAATGTAGAGGCAGTGGGAGGTGGGATTTGGGGGTAGGGTAGGGGAGTGGAGTGAGCCTGAGAGTAGCGAGGGTGAATGGAATAGGCTAGACCAGATCACAGTAAAAACTGCAAAACAATCATTAGCCATAAGTAGTGGCAAAGTAAAGTAATGGCTATGCTATAGCAAGTACGAGTGAACAAGGAATATGAAGCAATGGAATGAGGCAGGGATACCAGGTACTGTGCTGGCTGCACAGTAAAGCTGGTAGCAGCTATGGGGCAAAAAGTAGCTCATGAGCAGTGGACCAAGAAGCTAAATGTGAGGGATAACAAACACTGAATTATCAGAAAAGGCAGTGTGGACAGTGGAGTAAGGTTAAATATTACTATGATGAATGTAGTAATAAAGATAGGTGGAACTAATTATGGAAAGGAGGAAAACAGTAGAGAGCAGAGCAGATGGGATAGGAATAGGGCAGGATTTTAACTTGGCAGTGAGCTTGCAGCCTTTCACCAACAGATTACAACAGGATAAAGTTACAGTGATTAACATACATTAGTTAGAGGTTGTATTTTTGCAGGACCGTTGAGTCCATTCTGTCAAGGAGGCTTAATGCTTCAGTTGGACAATAGTGTTAGTGTGTATTCCACACTGGAGTCTTAATCAGTTATTAGAAACTAGAAAGAGTGGGAGAAAAGAGAAGGGGATTAGATGTAAGAGACCACCATGAGAGAGAGCTAGGTAGGGTTTTGAAGAGAGACAGGAAGGGAGACAGAGTTGAGTTTATGAGAACTAGTGCTGTTATAGGATTGTTAGAGGCACCTATAGCTAGAAGGAACAAACCAATCAGGTATACCACCACAAAAGCACAGAAGTGATTTATTAAATCAATAATAACAGTCGCAGTAATAAAATCAAAACAGTCTAGGATAAGAACTTTCAGCCTAAAGACCTTCCTCAGATCCTATTGTGCACAGCTTCCCTTCCTCTATATCAATTAAAATTCATCCAATCAAAATTCATCATAAAGGACACCACCTATATAAGATCTGTTTCAATGAGATCTTAGTATCCAATCAAAATTCATCTCAAACCTCATGTAATAATTGTGTGTGTGTGTGTGTGTATGTGTGTGTGTGTGTGTGTGTGTGTGTGTGTGTGTGTGTGTGTGTGTGTGTGTGTGTGGGTCTACCTGAAAACACCGACATGCAAAAACACAGACAACGAGATAAATGACACCGCAAAACCGAAAGTTCAAAAACAGGAAACTTCACATGCCCGACAAACCACAATCCCGACAATCAACAAAATAAAACAAATACCTTTTCCGTAAAACACACACACAACACAAGCACAACACCAAAAACCTTACAAACCTACAGTAAACCTTACATGCACAACTATCTATGCACTAACCTTAACCCAAACCCTAACCCTAAGGTCTGTCACTATCGCACACTCACCTAACCCGCATCCTAACCCTAACTCACTTAACCTGCCCCTAACTCTAAAGTCTGTCACTATTGCACACTTACCTTACCCATACCCTGACCCTAACTCACTTAACCCACCCCTAACTCTAAAGTCTGTCACTATTGCACACTTACCTTACCCATACCCTGACCCTAACTCACTTAACCCACCCCTAACCTTAAAGTCTGTCACTATCGTACACTTACCTTACTCGCACCCTGACCCTAACGTCCGTCACTATCACACACTTACCTTAACATGTCAGTGTTCTCAGCATCAGGATTTTCAATCGTCGGTCATCTCTATTGTCGATCTTCTGGTGTTGGTGTTCTCGTCATCGACGTTGTCAGCATTCGGCATTATCAGGTAGACCTGTGTGTGTGTGTGTGTGTGTGTGTGTGTGTGTGTGTGTGTGTGTGTGTGTGTGTGTGTGTGTGTGTGTATATATATATATATATATATATATATATATATGTGTATGTGTGTGTGTGTGTACCTGAAAACATTGAAAGCCCACAATGTTGAAGACCAAACCATCAAGACGAAAGCATCAAAACCTCACTTCATTGAACAACTGGATCAGTGAATCCATTCCCATGGTAAGTAACCTGTTGGCCAACAAGGTAGACTTTGCCCTTTTCCCAACTGTAGTCCGATCTCAAAATTGATATACTTAGCTTGGGGGGGGGGTGCAGATGGATTCAGGATGGTATGGATTCATTTTTTTAGTTGTGGTATTAGTGGTTACAGGTCAATTGAAATGCAACTCTTGCTTTAAGATAGTGGCCATACCATTTGCTAAATACATTGACTCTAATTACTTTCTAAGCTCCCCATTTGCTTCTATGCTTGTCTGACTTGACCTCCAAGAGCTACTGGTGGCTGTCATTGACACTGCATTTGGTTTTATTTACATTTGATATTCTCCTTGAAAATTTCCTAATCCTGTAAATAAATCAGCATAGTCATGTTGAATATTACTGCTGTGGTTCTGCACTGTTTCTGAGATATTCCCTATACTGATAATCTGATATCGAAGCTACTTCAACTGGGAATAGACTCTAATTTATGCAATTGGATTCTGAGCTTCCTTACTGAAAGGCCTCAAAAGGTTTGTGTGGGAGACAACAGCTCTGGAAGTATCATCCTGAACACAGGAGTACCACAGGGATGTGACTTAAGACCTATCCTTTTCACTCTGCTGACACATGGACTGCATGGCCACACATGAGATGAACAGTATCATCAAATCTGAGGATGACACCACTGTTATAGGCCTGGTCAAAGACGGAGAGGAGGAGGCCTACAGGAAAGAGACTGATCAACTACTGGTCTGGTATGACAACAACAATCTAGCACTGAATGTCAGCAAGACAAAGGAGTTGATTGTTGATTTCAAAAGATCTCAAGTACCACACACACCTCTAGTGATGAAAGGGATGACAGTGGAAAGGTCAAGAGTACAAAGTTCTTGGGTGTTCATATCATGGAGAACTTATCCTGGTCAATCCATGTATCCAGCATAGTCCAAAAAGCTCAGCAGTACTTGAACTTTCTAAGGAAACTTAGGAAGGAAAAATTACCAAGCTCCATACTTCAGACCTTTTATAGGGGCACCATTGCAAGTGTCCTGACCAACAGCATTGCAGTCTGGTATGGGAACTGTCACAATCAGGATCAGAATGCTCTCAAGAGAGTTGTAAGGTCAGCAGAAAGAATCATTGGCACCTCCCTTACACCTCTGGAGGATCTACACAAATGCTGGTGCATAGACAGGGCCAAAAAGATTTCCAGTGATCCACCGCATCTTGCCAGTGGTCTGTACCCATGCCTGTCCTCAGGCAGGGGATACAGAAGTCTGCACTGTCAGACCACCAGACTAAATAACAGTTTCTTTCCTGTCTTCATTAGACTGTTGAACTCTTGGAGAAAAACAAACTATGACATCTGTTACATAACTAGCCTATCTAGGGGCTTATTCTATGAATGTGCAATAACTAAGTACAATACTAAGGTAGCTCACCTACACACTGAAGGACTGTAAAGTGCAATATACAAACTGTGCAATAATTCAGTCTATTCATAGATATGCTGCTGTTGTTTCAATTTTACTTTGACAATATTACCTACATGTTGTTCCTTGTCTTCCTTGTCTCCTGTTCTGGGATGGGTGTGGGTCACTGCTGTCCTACTTTACTTACAAATTGCTACTTATTAAAATTCTACTGTGCAA
>NC_056747.1:120020034-120075034 GCF_019279795.1 Protopterus annectens | reverse complement strand
TAAGTGGGTACATATTTGTGCAGAGTTTGGGTGTATACGTATGTATTCTGAGTGTGTGCAGTCCATCAGATGTTTCAGTTTGTGTATCTGTATGAATGGAGCAGACCTACAGTACGTAACACTCATACAGTTGTTGATAATAAGCTGTCAATGGGCACAGTGTGGTGATACAAACATCTGTAATCTGTTTTATCATACTTCTTCATCAATACGCATGAGTGTATGTATGTATGTATGGATGTATGCATGTGTTTGTGTGTACGTGGTGTGCATATGCATGTGTATGCATGCATGTATACACATGTGTATGCATCTGTGTGTGCGCGCGTGTGTGTGCATGCACGTAATGTTTGTACATGTGCATGCATGCGTGTGTGTGTGTGTGTGTGTGTGTGTGTGTGTGTGTGTGTGTGTATGCGTGTGCGCGTGTGCGTGTGCGTGCATGTGTGTGTGTGTGTGTGTGTGCATATGTGCATGCATGCGTGTGTGTATGTGTGTGCGTGTGCATGCACGTAATGTGTGCACATGTGCATGCATGTGTATGTGTGTGTGTGTGTGCATGCGTGTGCATGTGTGTGTGTATGCGTGTGCGTGTGTGTGTGCGTGTGTGTGTGTGTGTGTGTGTGTGTGTGTGTGTGCAAATTGTAGACTTTATTCTTATTACTTTTAAAAAATGCATTTCCTTTATCTTGTACTTTGCCACTTCAGACTACATATTCTTGTGGAAGAACATTATGACATGCTGCTTTTTATTGCAAATAGGTCTCATTATTTGATCATATGATTATAGGGGATTGCTAGACTAATGACCAAAGTGGATCTTTTTAAAGGTATCCATGCTTCCCAAAAATATCAGCTAGATTTTGTTCTCATAGTTCTTTTTGTGTGTGTCAATATAACTCAGACATGAGTGGTTAAACATTTGCAAGGTAACTCTCTAAGCAGAGACATAGGTGCCATCTACTGACCCAAGTTACACTTGAATAGGTGCATGGAAGAACTCTGCTCCACATGGATGGGAAGCCTGTTCCAGAGAAGGGGTATACACCTCTTCCTTCATCATGTTTTATTCATGTTGCAGATGAGGTTTAAGTACCTGGATAATGTATTTATGGTGCTATTTGTTTTGTGGATGAGCAACAGACCCATTAAGGTTATATCAGAGGATGCTTTGTAAGTCAAGCACAGATTACCTCTCTGCAACCTTTAGGAGACCGAGTAAAATTATAAGGCTTTGAAGTGGTCTGCGTAGGACATGTTGCCTACACCCGTGATGATATTAGGTATTGCCAACTATGCCAGGAGAAGTAGGGCAGTGGATGTGTAACATATATCAGCACAGCTAGCTGCAATTTTGCATAAGGAATTACATGTAATTTATTTATCAAACTGATTTGTACATATGCTTGTATTGAAAAATGTATTTGTAAAGCTACTTGTGTTAAAAAATGTACCAACCGTGGGTTCTGACTGTAACTAATTAAATGTATATGTTTTAACAGAGGATACTGAAAAAGAAGAGCTTAATCACAATCTAGCTGCTGCTAACTTTGAAAAACTGTTCTGAAATTAAATTACTGAGCCTACTCCATAAAGATGTTATCTCACAGTTTTGAATTAAACCAGAGACAGACTGTAAGAAGTATGGTTTGTTAGTCTCTGTAGGAAGAGCACAAGGCTTAAATTTGTTTTACAGCTTCCAAATGTGGAAATAAACTTTAGCAAAGCTCAATATATATGTATTGTAACACATATGTGCTAAACCCTGGCAGCTTGTAGTGATGGGGGTAATGTAGAAAACAGAGTCAGATGACCAGATGTGATATCATTCTGTAAGGCAGCATGAAAATAATATTTAGATATTAGACAGGGAAATCTCTCAGTCACTCAGCACTCTGTTTTTGGAACCTGACAAGGAAAGACCTCTCACTTACTTTATCTTGCCTTGCTCTAGTAAGTGAACCAGGGAACAGTAATTCTTTAGATCAGTCAGGAAAATATAGTGAGATTAGTTAAGTAGTGTTTTTCTGTATCAGTGTGAATCTATTCATTTGTATTATTTTAATATAGTGATTGAAACTCTGGTGTTTATTGTAAATAAATATTTAGTAATTTCATGTTCTTTTATTATTTATTATTAAATATATTTAAACGTTTCACTGTGGCTAGTCCTTTAGAGAATACTTTGAGAGTACTCTTATCTATTTGGTGACTCGGTGGCCACTCCTGAAAGCCTTACTGCATTGGCCAAACAGTGTCATTTGCATTAATATTAATTTCACTCAGTATAATTGCATACCCTTGTAAGAGCCTTAGAGTAGCTGGTTTGGAGTGTCTGATGGCAGTGTATCTACCTTATAGTTTGGGGAGAAGAGGTCTAGCTAGTAAATCTGTGCCAGCCTTTCCCAGGTTTTTGCATGTGTGCAAAAATCAAATCTCAAAGCGTGTGTGTGTGTGTCAGCTGCTTGAAGCAGGGACACAAAGCACTGGTTTCACACAGAGAGTGGTGGAGGACTTGGCTTGGACAATCGGCTGAGGACTCAACTCTATAGCTGTGCCATTGGGGAGTCTTACTGGGGATCTGGAGGGAGAGGGAAAACCAGCCCCCAGACTGAGTGTGTTACCTGTGTGCTCTTAAGGGAAATTGTGCTGGATGCAGAGAGCTGCATCTGGAAATACTGGATGTATCTATTTTTGTTCCAAGTGAACATCCCTCTCCAGTGTCATTTGTGAGGATTAAGGCTTCTTGATTACTGGCCCAGAGAGGGGGATGTCACAACACCATGAATTATTTTTGTGAGGAACTCCTGTGGATGCTCCCATTGTTTGCACATGTCTTGTCAGGTACATACTGAAGGGTCACTATATTCGGTGATTGGTCTAATAAGGGCTGCCAAGTACAATGGAACAATAATATCTTTGGACGTTGATGCCGTATCTTTGCTTATAAGTTGTACAACATAAAAAAATCCTTACTACAGCAGTTACATCATGGTCAAAGGCCAAGTCAATGCCTATGTGTTTTCCCAAATCTCTGACCACAGGATCTACTGTCAGTGGTGCATTTGTAGAGTGGCCATCTTTCTGAAAGAAAATGTTAGGCACCTCTTTGGAGTGAGTTTTAAACCCTGACTTTGTCACCAGTTATTAGTCAGTATCTACCCTTCTTGGAGGGTATTTGTGTCTTGGGAGGATTCAGTGACTGCTCCTAGTTTATAGTTATCTACAAACCTGGTCAAACTAGCCTTTGATGCTAATTTGACTTCAGACTTCAGAAAGGTGGATGCAAAAAAGGAGTGGACCCAGCATGAGCCCTGGGGACTCTACTAGTGACCTGCTTTTTGTGGAGGTAGACTCCGCTGTCCTCACTTCCTGGGTCCTATCTCTGAGCCAGCTGGCTATCCTGTGGGTAATAAAGGGGTTTATATCTCATTTAGTGAGTTTGTCTGCAATGCCTGTCTGGGTTATTATGTCAAATTCCTTGGCCAGGTCAAGGTAGGCAGTATGGACCATTGCTTTGGTGACTTTCTCAGAGAAGTCCACCAGGTTGAGTAGATATGACCTGCCCTTGAAGAAATCAAACTAAGGATGTTAAGTTATTTAAGGAAAGTTTTGAGTATTCTTCTACATTTTGCACAAGCGTTTTTCCCCCATTTGGAATTTTTCTGTAACTTTCCATTGGCTGAGGCGTGTGGTATTTTTTTTTTCTTTGAAGAGACTGGTTGTGAGACTGGATAATTTTTGAAACCTTGGGTTATGGTTTGTGCCGTCTGCTTTCCAGATAGTGTCTGACAGACACAAGTCTGGCTGAATTGAGCTACTGAATTTATACTTGCAATTCATATTTTAATTAGTTAGGTGAGATTTTATTTGTTTATTTTTTTATATTTTATTTATTACATGTTTAACTACATTTTAATTATTATTATTGGGTCTTGGTATTAAGCTATGTTTAGGGGTTAGTCTTTGGGAGAGTTCTGAGTTCATTGCCTAAAGCCATATATTTCAGTGCATCAGGTTTAGTATCCACTGCTGGATGCTTATGTCCTGATTTTTTTTTTTGTGACATCTCCGTCTGGTTGAGTATGGTTGCTTTCATGGAAATATGCATTTGAGATGGCTAGATGATGTTACAAATTAGTGCTATTTTTTATTATTATTATTGTTTTGGGAAGATATTTTGCTATTGTTTTTACTGAATTTGGCACTAGCACTACAGCTCCTGTTGGGCAAACTGGATGTACTGTATTTATCTGTTGTATTTTTTAATTTAGTATTAAACAATATAAATGTATTGCCGTACTTTTTTCTGTGTTCTGGGCCTGATTTTTATTTTAGGTGGACTGCTCTTTCTGTATTTGGTGCATTTGTTTTTTTGCAGTTTTATTTTTATAAGATGGTTCTCACACTGAGAGTTTTTTTTTTTTAAGTTTAGGTTTCCTGTTCCTATGGTAGGCAGATGTTTTGTGTGTCTGTCTGTGAATAGAAAGCAATCATTTATTCAGATTTTGATTCTTTATTTCTTTTGTATTATTTTAGTGACTCTTGTGGTGCAGTTGTAGTACAGTATTTAGGTTTGGCTTTTTTGTCGATACTTTGAAAATACAGTTTATGAATATATTTAATTAGTTATTTTCTCTTCTTTTACTGGGATGCATTTGTCTGTTTTTTTATGATTTGGAGATGCATTTTTATTCTGTGGATTTTATGATAATTTTTTTAGTTTAAACTTTAGCATTCCATATATGTTCAATGTACAGGACAATGTAAATAGCGTTGCTGGTCTGTATGGTTGATTATGAGTAGTTAGTTAGGTCCTTTGCTATGAGCATATGAGAGCATATGATCTTACATAGTATATAAAGTATTTCATTTTGTTAAAATCCTACACAAAAGCAAAATCTCTCTCTCTTTCTGGTTCTGTCACACTCCAGGGTTCTTTCTTTTTCTAGAATCCTTGTAGGAAAATGTCCCAGCTTCTTTGTGTTATTCTGGGGTGATTTCTCTTTTGCTGCGACATAACCTCCAAAACCACTGTTCTAGGTGTAAACTCTCTCTGCATCAAGGGACCAACTTCTCTGACTAATAGGGTCATTGTTTTTCTTTTACACATCACTTTGAGAGAATAACTGGCTTGTTAACTAGACTTCCTGTAAAGAACATCACTATTTACAACATTATTGTATTTGTAATAATATTTGCAATATTCAGTTCCAAATTTACATCATTTAGACACATCAGTCAATGACAACTGCCAAACTATGGTACTGTGCCCCCCCCCCCCCAATTTGAAACCTTCATTTTGAGGCCCACTAGATCGGTTGTAAACTCTAGGCAGGCTATATGCAACGTGGTGGGTTGAGGCCAAATGATGTTGTATAGCTAACATAAAATATGTGAAGACAGACTCCACCTTCAGAGCTTGGTATCCCCATCTAGATGCTTGTACAACCATTTAATAAAACATAGTCTGTAACCAATGTAAAGTCCATACCCAGGAGCTAATACTGAAAGGCAGGGGATTAAAGCTAAGATCTGCTAATGTGCTGTTTTCTGTGGTCCAGAGTTTGATTCCCCCAGCCGTCATTTACCTACTGATTCTCAGCAAGTCACTTAACCTAACAGTGATCTGCAACTGAATCTAAAAATGACAGAAACAGTCTGTTCAGAGTGGCTAATACATTGTAGTGACTACTGACTGTGCCACTAAGTTTCATGAAGTTCTCCCATGAAAAGCTAATGCCATGTCAGTAGCCAAAGAGCTAATGTTACTTTTCTCCTAGATCATGATCCCAAAGGAAATGCTCTCTGATCAGGGAGCACCATTTATGTCAGAACTTTATGCAAGATCATCAAACTGATGGGTTAGTACAGTTATTTAATAAAACTCTGAAATATGTGCCAAGGAAAGCTATCAATGTCTTTAGATTCTGATACATTAACTAAATACTAACAAAATAACAAAACAGTATATGGATATGTGAGATCATGAGTAACTTTATTGAAATAACCAATAACTTTGGTCTATTCTTTGACTTCGTCAGTCTAACTTACACAGTAACATTTCTCTTTGCATAGCTGAAAACATTTCTGTTCAGAAGTTAAAAAACACAAACCACGAAATAGTAAAAAAGATAAAAATTACATCACAACCGTGCAAACAAGTACCTGAGTTGAAAGTTCATTCAAACAAACAGACAAACAGTAAAGACTATGACAACAGTGTCATTCACCTTAAGATTCGACTCATTTAGTGCAGGAGGTATTCGACTCATTTAGTGCAGGAGGTATTCGACTCATTTAGTGCAGGAGGTATTCGACTCATTTAGTGCAGGAGGTAGTCGACTCATTTAGTGCAGGAGGTATGCATGCCTCCAAATCCAGTTGTCATTCCTTTTCCTCCTTTTCTTACATGACATCTAAACCTCTGCCTCTATCTCATCCAGCTATACTGTTTCCAAAAGAAAGAATAAACATCTTCTATGAACTTGGTAGCCTTCTTTGTGCCTGCATAAGTCATCGCATCTGTCATCTGTTTTAATTACATGCTTTCATCATACAAAAAATAAGTTATTAAAAAGAAAAAAATAACATCACACTTGTACTAAGCGATTCTTGAGCTAAAAGCTCACAAAAAAAAAAAATATATACCAAAATGATTCATTATTCACCTTAAGCTTCTAATTCTGAGATCAGGTTTTATGCTTACAACTTCATTTAGTTAAAGAATTTTGCATGTCCACAAATGCTGTTGGCATTGCATTTACATTCTTTCGAACAATGCTGCTTCTAATTAATGAAAACCTACTTACCCAAATCAGTAAATGTCAAGATGACTTCACCAAAACCACAAATCAACAAACAGTTTGATAACCAGAAAGTTACCCTAGGAAAGTAACTACTTGGCCACCATGGTGAACTTTGCCCCTTTCCCCACTGTAGTGCGATATCAGAGTTGGTATATTTAGTTGGAGGTGTGGAGGCAGATCCTCCCAAATGGGTGGGTTTAATCTGCTTCAGTATTTACTTTTTTTGTGATGCCACACACTTGGTTACTTACCCGGAGTTTTTACGAGTGTTCATTGTTTTGTGGTTTTGGCGAAGTTGTCTCAACATTTACTAATTCAGGTAAGTGGGTTTTCATTCTTATGAAGTAGACCCATATATATATATATATATATATATATATTCTTATCACTCACTCCATACAAGAAGCACATGTCCTACAGCTATGAAAGGTATCATACATTATTCCACTACATAAGAATACTCAAATTATCACCCCATTGCCATTCTATCCCCCTTATCTAAAATACTAGAGAAATGTATACATTCTCAGGTAAAACAATTCCTAAACTCACACCATCTCCTCTTCCCCACACAGCATGGCTTCCAACAACACCATAGCACAACCACCGCTCTGCTCTCTTTCACCAGTCTGATCAACCAACATAGAAATAATAATAACTTTGTATCTGCAATATTTCTTGACCTCTCCAAAGCATGTGACATGGTTTCACATTCCTTACTACTAGACACCCTGACATCCCTATCATTTGCCCCTTCCGCTGTAGCCTGGTTTAAAAGCTATCTGTCAAATAGGCAACAATCTGTCCAATGGCAAAGTGTACTATCCCCCTTACTCCTAGCTACCATAGGTGTACCACAAAGCCCCATATTAGGCCCACTTCTTTTCTCCATGTTTACCAATAATCTCCATACCACCACACAGCATGCTTCATTTATACAATACGCTGATGATTCAACTCTTATCTGTTCAGCTCTCTCACTTCCCAGGAATCCTTTAGCTTTGTGGAAAGTTGTGTCACTCAGATCCAACTTATCCTGAACCGTAATAAAACCAAATTACTACTTTTCACCCCCCAACAAAACCATTTCCACCCCTCTATCCTTCACTATCACCTCCAAAAATGGCACTATTATCTCTCCCTCTGATCATACCAAGGGTCTGTATTAGAACACCAAACATTCAAAATGTCGAGTGTTCTAATATCTAACCCTATGGCTCGAAAATTCAAAACATTGAACATTCAGAACAGCAAATTTTTTCCTAGGGAAGAAATTTGCTATTCCAAAACACATACACATAACACAAGCACAACAAACAAACAGCAATCCATACACATACACCTAAACTCTTACACCTAACCCTACACTAAACTATACATACACCACTAACTTTCCACTTACCTTAACCCAAACCCTAACCCTAAGGTCCGTCACTATCACACAGTCACCTCACCCATGCCCTAACCCTAACTCACCTACCCCGCCCTAACCCTCACGTCCACACAATTGCACACTTACCTGACCCGCACCCTAACCCTAACTCACCTAACCCACCCTAACCCTAACTCACCTAACCCATCCTAACCCTCATGTACACACAATCGCACACTTACCTGAACCCGACCTGTAACTTTCCACCACAGCGCTGAAAATACCGAAGCAACAGAAACGGACAACCAAATTCTTTCCCTAGGAAAAAGTTTGGTTTTCTGTTTCTTCGATATTTTCAGCATTCGCTGAAAATGGGTCGATATTAGAAAATTTTGAAAGTTCGGTGTTCTAATATAGACCACATACCAAACTCCTAGGCATTGAAATTGATAAAAATCTACACTTCGATGGCCACATTACACAAACTATCAAAAAACTCCACAAAAAATGGGAACACTATATAGGCACAGGAAATCCCTGTCAAAACAAGCACAGATTACCCTAGCCCAAACTCACCTCTTGTTTACCCTAATGTATGCTGCTCCAATTCTTACCCAGCTTAGAAAACTTGACCTTGCCAGACATGAATCATGTTATAATAAAATCGCGAAGTTTGCAAATAACTCCACCTTTAGAACCCACCACTGCCAGTCTAAGGGAACTGCAACGGCTGGAACTTCCCCAGCTACTAACCTATCACCAACATCCAGAAAAAAACACTGCACTAGGCCAACATCTCACCCACTATAATACAAATTGTCCTCTCCGATCTTCCGACAAACCCCTCCTCTGTATCTCTAGGGCTAACAATACTGCAGAAAAAGCACTGTTCTCCCACTCCATATCTAGAACCTGGAATAATCTCCCTCCTGCTCTGATTTCTGCCCCTACCTCTTCTCACTTTAAAAACTCACTTAGAAGACACTTAAATAATAAGTGGCTATGCCCATGTATTACATAAGTCCTCAAATTATTCCAATTATATACTTTACTTCCTAATGTACCTATTGTAATATATATTACAGTCCAAGTTTTCTCCTAATGCTGATTGAATTTGTATACTTATTCTGTTATTAACCATGTGTAATTCATAAGTTCATAGGTTCATACTAGGCTATCTGCCCTAGGGCATTTATAAGCCTAGCCAGAGTGTGTGTGGCTTTCACCACCCCTTAGGATGAGAATACTATACCCATTAGTTTGCTGTGCCTCTGTCCAGCAGTGACACAGAGATGATTCCCGGGGTAAACCTACGATCTCCCATCCACTCGTCAAGATTTTTCTTGAACAGAGTCAGTGAGGGGCTCTGCCTCACATGGACTGGGATTCTGTTCCATAGTGTAGGGAGTCTCTGGGTGATGAATCTGTCCCTCCAGCATGTCCTATTTATATCCGTGTTGAGGTTTAAGTCTCTTGCTCTCGTGGCTCTGGTGGATTTGGATTTTTTGAGGTGGAGCATGTCCATTAATTCTGGGTTGGACATGGCCTTGTATGTCAGGAACAGATCATCTCTGAGCAGACGGTATGCGACTGAATAGAGCTGCAGTTTCCTCAGTTGGGCAGCGTATGACATATGTTTGAGCCCCTTTATCCTTTTGGTGAGGAACTTTCGGGGTCTTTCCAACTGCTGCAGGTGTCGGGTAAGGTACATTCTGAATGGGGCGTTGTACTCAATCATTGGTCTGATAAGTGAAGAGTACAGGGGTACAATGACCTCTCTTGATCTGGATGTGAATCCCTTCATGATCAGGTGGGCAATGTAGAAGGTCTTCCTAACCACTTTGGCAATGTGAGTGTCAAAAGAGAGGTTACTGTCAACTTGGGTCCCCAGGTCCCTGATAACTTCTTCCGTGTCTAATGGATTACCACCTATGTGGTAATTAGGAGTTACCTTGTTTTTACTAAAGGGTATGACTATACATTTTTTGGCATTTAGCTTAAGGCCATGGCTCTGGCACCAGTTATCCATTTCTATGAGACCTCTCTGGAGGATGTCTGTGTCTGATGGAGTGTCAATTATGGTGCCCAGTTTGCAGTCATCTGCAAATTTTATCAGCCACAATCCCCCTATGTTTGCCTGCACTTCAGAAAAATAAATGCCGAACAAGAGGGGGCCCAGGACTGAGCCCTGTGGGACACCGCTCGTGACTGGCTTAGAGTCTGACATGGCACCAGCAACTCTAAACCTGTGGGTTCTGTCCTTGAGCCAGTTTGCAACTCATCTTGTGACATATGGGTTTACATCTAAGCTGGTGAGGTTTTCTATGATGCCCGAGTGGGGTATTATGTCGAATGCTTTTGCTAGGTCAAGGTAGGCTGTGTGAACTGCCTTACCCTCATCAATGGCCTTAGTGACTGTTTCGAAAAAGTCGACCAAGTTCAAGAGGCAGGATCTGCCCTTGACAAAGCCAAATTGGGTAGGATCCAGTGTCTGTAGGTCCCCAATGTCTTTATTTATGAGTTCCATTATGATCCTCTCCATAGCTTTGCAGACAAGGCTCATCAAGCTTATGGGGCGGTAATTTCCAGGGTCCGTAGAAGCACCGCCTTTGTGGAGTGGGACCACAGTTGCCGTCGCCATTCTTTGGGTATGTATCCTGTAGTAAGGCTAAGATTAAACAGCAGCCTTATGTGTGGGTTTAGTTCCTCATTGAGTTCGTGTAGCACACAGCCGGGGACACCGTCCGGTCCCATTGATGCTGTGTTTTTTGCTTTAGAGAGCGCAGCTCTCACCTGGGCATCTGAGATGTTTGGGAGGCTAGACTCTGGTGGGATAGATATTTCTCCTTTTGGGGAGGGAGGGAGAAATTTGCACTGAACCTGTCTGCCAGTATGTTGGCAATGTCTGTGGGTTCAGTGATTTTTGTATCATTTTGGACTAATTCTGAGCATATCTGGGAGTTTCCACCCAGGTTTCTAACATAGCTAAAGAAGGCCTTATGATTGTCTTTTGTGTCTCTAGCGATTTTTCTCTCAAAGTTGGCCTTGGATGATTTTATGAGTGATCGTAGGTTTTTGCTAGTATTGATCAGAGATGCCTTCCCTTTTAGGGATTTTGCTCTGTCATGTAGTAGCTTTCTCCTCTTGTTGTAGAGTTTGTTTATGGCTGGGGTCCACCAGACCGGGCGCCTGCCTTTGGTGGAAAGGGTCTTGATTTTATTAGGGATTGCTTGATCCATACATTCCTGGAGGTGCTCGTAGAAGGCATTTGTAAGGGTTTCAGCAGCGTGGGTTGTGGTTTCCACTGGCTCGGGGTCCTTGAAGGATACCACTCCAGTCTTAAGAAGTGTGAAGTTTGCTTTTGAGAATTTCTTCACTGTGGTCTTTTTTGCTGGGGTTGGGGGCGGGATGTGGATCTCCAGTGAGATTAATTTATGGTCTGATCTCACCAATGAGGGATATACTTCCGGTGTGGAGCATTTTGTCCCCATGTTTGTGATGATCAGGTCTAGTATATTTTCTCCTCTTGTGGGAATGGTGACTAGTTGTTCCATAGCATTTGAGTTTATGAACTCCAGGAACCTTTAGGCTAGGGTGTTGGGGCTTGAGTAATGTTCCCAGTCTATGTTTGGGTAATTGAAGTCACCCAATATGATGGTGTTTGGAGAGACATTCATACTCTCCAGTGTCTTCAGGAAGGCTGTGTGGGTTTCCTGAGTTTGAGAGGGTGGTCTGTAGCATGCTACAAACTGTTGGGCAGTTTTACCTATGGTTAATTGCACCTGTATGGTTTCCGATGCTTCGTGCGTTGCCACTAACCTGGAGGTGTGGGTATCCTTTATGAATATGGATACTTCCCCTCCTTTTGTGGTTCGGTCCGGATTTTGGGGCCGGAACGCATGATATGAGGTATAACCTGATAGTGCTGGGGTGCTCTCAGGAGCCTTGAACCAGGTTTCAGTCACAGCACAGACATCGATGTTCTCCATACTGAAGAGGGCTTCGAGGGCGTGCATCTTGAGGTTTAGACTTCTGGCATTGAGCAGTATTACCCTTAGTTTTTTTCCATTTTTGTTTTCTAGGGTGGTAGGTTTATCATTTGAGCCTTGCCTAAAAAAGGCACTATGGGGGTGGCAAGAGCCTTTGCCAATATCCGGAAGCCCAGGGGTGACAGGTGCAAGCCGTCCCTTGCAAAGCAGCGTGGCCTGTCAAGCATGTCATCCCAGGCAGACAGACATTGGATCCCCTTAGAATGACACCAGTAATTAAGCCAATTATTAAAGCTGATCATTTTGTCTCTGTATTGTGGCATCATTCTTGGTGAGGGTAGGATACTGCTCAGGGTCAGGGTCATACCGGCTTGGGCTACATAATCTGAGAGCTCCTCTATGTCTCTTTTCATGTAGTCCAGGGAGGTACGTCTCAGGTCGTTCACACCGGCATGGACAATGACTGAGTCATACTTGTACTTGCTGTGGAGTGACCTGAGTGCTTGTGTTATGTGGCGGATTCTAGCACCCGACAGGCAGCTTACTGTGATCTTTTCCTTGTTCAGTCTGGTGAGTGGGACGTCAGTGTGTCTGACTATGGAGTCACTTATAACAAGTGTGTCTGGCATTGTGTTTGGCCTTAAGGGCTGTGACTGTTTAGCACACTGACTGAGAACTATGCGTTGCATGTCTTATGTCTTGAGGTGGCAGTTGCTTGGGTGTCTGCTTTGGAGGCCTCTGTAGTTTTGGTAGATTTTTGATCAGTGCCTCTGAGTATGTCTTTGTGTGTTTATGTGTTTGTTTTGCAGTTGTGATAGTTCTATGTGAAACTGGGTTTGTGGTGTGCGTGGTTTCCTTCTCCTCCTGTCTGGTCTTGCCAGTTTGAGAGAGCTCAGCCTCCAGTTTGGCTATATAGTTGCATCTCTCACATGTATTTGTGTTTTGTGGGAGAAGGAGTGGGTTGTCTGTGTACATGAGGCAATTGTAACATTGCCTCAAGATGCCCAGATTCACCAGCTGAACAGGAGAGGACGCTAGCAACTGACTCTTCGACATGCTAGAAAAAGTGAAAAAGTTTGCTGTGTAACTGAGTCAGAAGGGACCTATAGGGAAATGGGTACTCAAGGGGATTCTAGGCTAATGTAGTACTTTGTTTAGTATATAAGTACTTTACCTATATAAAAATGCTTTAGGAGCAAGTGCTGAGCTTTTGAGATAGAGAATAGCAATAAAATAAAAAAATTATTAGATAAAAAATTATTATAAAAAATAAAAAATATATTTTTTCCTGTATATATATATACATATATATATATATATATATACATATATATATATATATATATATATATATATAAAAATATAGGTCTTATGTCCCCTTTTGTATACTCTATTTTTAACATATTGTTTGAAAATTCTTTGCATACTGTATTTTAACATATTGTGTAAAATTTTACTTACTGTGGAGCTTTTGTCCCCGGGCCTCTGCTGAAAATGGACCTGTATCCAGTTGGACCATCCCGGTTAACAAATGTAAAATAAAATAAAATAAAATAAAATATATATATATATATATATATATATATATATATATATATATACATAATTCTCTATTCTAAACTCTGATTCTGAGCTTTTGTAAACATACATTTTAGATGAAATGTTAGTCTACTTCCAAAACATATGCTACTTTTTTTCTCTTTCCATTACTATATTATCTTATTTCTTACTCACAATAATGTCATTATCTATTACAAGGAAGAACAATTCTGCCATAATGTAATGCAAAAGGACATTTAATGATATATATAGCCTTTGGTCCTGCCTTTTTCATTCTAAAATGCGGCTGTTTAATACGAAGATATCCTAACACTAGTCTGAGAGATGATCGGAAGCTTGTTATATTTGCAGTGAAATACACAATCGTTGTTTGTTGCACTGAATTCACCCTGGGGATCACTTCTGTGGCTCTGCTTGACAGGGGCACAGGAAAATAATTTTCTTGGGTGGCGATAGCCAGGGAACCTTGTTGGCTAGGCTTATACAGGCCCTAGGGCCAATAGCCTAGTACCTACCTATGAACGTATGAATGGAGCTTGTGCCAGTATGATTTTGAAAGAGTGGGAGTAGTTCTAAAGGTATGGGTGCAGCTTTATAATATACTTAAAGACATTTCAGGGTATGATTAGCTGAAAATGTCACACTTTTTAAGTGATATTCAGCATGATGTATCTTTTTCCTATATATTGTAGTGCTGGAATGTTATCTTGTCACATAGAGTCTTCTGTCTGTCATGCCATAGCAGATTAGTAGATATTTTATAAAGCAGAAGCCTACCTCCACATAAAAGCAAGGTGCATTTTGACTGAAGGTTAGAATTCATATGTACACACACACACACACACACACACACACACACACACGCACGCACGCACGCACGCACGCACACACCCACGCACGCACGCACACACGCACACACACACACACTCCACCGTGCCTTGCATTATTCCTGTATGAAAGTACCTGAATCTGTCTCCCAGTATGTTAAGCTCTGTCTGTGCTTTTATTTGTTTCAGGACATCACTGAACTTGACTTGTTCAGCCTCGCACCTCCTGTGACCAATGTCAGTACAAAAACGGTAAGCTTTAATTCAGAAACACATTATATCACAGTAGTTTTATATACATTTTATATGAATATACTTAATGAGAAAGTGCACAATATTTGCAATATCTTGATGAGTGGTTCAAAAATTACTACACTGTATATAACCAAGTCTATGGTGGTCAGAGAATTTGAGTTTCTTCTATCATAACCCTATAGTTATTTCTTCATGAAATTGATATGAAAGTTTCATTTGTGGTGAGTTCCTTGATGTATATTTCTTGAGCAGATAACAAGTGAGTTATTATCAGAGACCCATCTGTACTCCTCTGTGTGCTTATGTAGAGATGACACAGACTGGGAGATAGACAGACATATAGCCAGAATGGCAGATTGACAGATAAATACAGACATATAGACATAAATAGATGGATAGATACACAGACACATAGACAGACAGGTAGACACAGGCAGATAATTAAAGACACACAGACAGATAGATATAAAGAAAGAGGAATAAAAAGATAAACACATGGATAGACATGCAGACAGAGAGACGGAGCTATACTCAGACAGACTGCAGGATCATGAAATCCATTTGATGAACGTTAATCATGTACCTTCACTTTGGGCAAGAACATGAATCTGCACTAACATCAAAGTTTACCTCAGTACTAACTGGGAGGTAGGCAGCTCTTGAGGGTAAGGGGGGGTTTCTTTTACACCAGTTGGTGAACAACCATAGAATTAGCATATTTAGGATCACAGAAGTATATGGGTTGAATGGGGTGAGCAAAAAACACTTTTTTAATGACCATCAGTGCTGTTGTAACACCAATGGATTCTTTTCAGTCTGTGGGTGTAATATTTATGCATATTACAAAATGAACTTATAGATATATATAAATGCATACATATGATGTATACACAGACACACACACACATATATATATATATATATATATATATATATATATATATATATATATATATACACATGTGCATCTAATACTAGTCAGTTCACACAAGCAACAACATGGCTAATGTCACAAACAAACATCAGCACGTTACTGCTGCACGCACGCTTTAAACCTCTATCACATCCGAGCTGGCTGCACCCAGGGACAGCTTACTGCATGCCTAAATAATGACGTATGAGCTGGCTGCACCCAGGGTCAGCTTACTGCATGCCTAAATAATGACGTATGCATGCTGCCTAGCTAAGTCCATGCATGTTTGTTATTTTAGTAAAAGACTGATGAATTGGGCTACATGAATTCATTTCAGCCATGGCCTTGTTTCCAGAGGAGATCATATCATTTCATTGAATATAATTTCACTGAAACCAGCATCCTGAAGCAATAATAATAAAAATCAGTTTCACTGAAAACAAACTGCATTCTGGTCAATTCTGATTTGTTTTAATTAATTTCTGTTGGAATCTGTGCTTAGATGTGAGACAGCATAGTGCTGCAGTGTGTGTGTGTGTGTGTGTGTGTGTGTGTGTGTGTGTGTGTGTGTGTGTGTGTATATATATATATATATATATATATATATATATATATATATATATATATATAAAAGGTATGGGGGCAAATCGTCTACAAATGGAATCAGAGGATCTTTCCCCCTAAAAAAACAGTGTTTTTTGTCATGTAAGTGGGTTTTACTCTTATTTCTTCTAATGGTCCAGTGGTTTCAGTAAAATTGGCTTCAATGAAATAATGTGAATCTGCTACAACAAAAAGCAAAGATGCAACTATTTTAAAGTGTAAAAAGATGGTTTATTTTTCATTTAATTGATTGTGCTACTTCAAAGTAATTAAGTAAGTATTAGGCACATATATTTTAAGATATGATTTTGGTGGATACCTATTGAAAGCACGAAAGTGCGAAGATGCCGCAACTCACCCCCCTCACCCCCGCTAAATATATATTCATACCTGTCAAGTGTACCTCATTACAAGGAATGTACCTCATTTGGGGTCTTAAAAAGTTCACGTTCCTCGAAGTTCCTCAAAATTCCACATTGAAATATTCTGTCACACATTCAGTGTTAGGAATTTTTTTAGTGAAATCCATTATAAATAGAAATGAATCATGTTAATTCATTAAAAGATCTTCTTTATAAGTAAAACCAGCATATTTTAACCATCCTATGACCTTATTAGTTGAAGCTGTTAGTAAGCCATTAGTATGTTTTCCACACTTTGCCCATTTGTTCCACATTATGAGGGCTAGTGTTCCTCATTTTGGAGATGGAAGGTTGAGAGCTATGTATATATTCCAACTCCGAGATCGCACTACAGTGAAGAAAGGGCAAATATTCCAATCTTCACTGTACTGCGATGAAAAAAAACAAACTTCGATTTGCGGCATTTTTGCTCATCTGAGTGTTCGCACTTTGTAATTTTCATGCTTCCAATATGTAACCGATTTTGGCAAGTACTTTTTGTAGGAAGAGGATTGTGTTTAACTGAGTAAGTGAGTTCATAATGTTTTTCTGAAGAAAGAAATCTCTTATTCAGTAGTAATAGTAAATACTATAGAATACCATAATTTTAAAAGATATTAATTGAACTCACTAGGCAGTGAAATATTAAGAATACATTTGGATTCTTTAGTGTTGTAGTGAATCAGTTAAGATAAGGCCGTAGGTCTCTGCTTTTGGAGGTGAATATCTGACCTGATACTCTGTTGGAGCATGTTTGCAATTTCATTATTAACTCTGAGAAATAAGCAATTATTGATAATAGTTTATGATAGGAATTAAGTTGTTCTTTACATTAATTTGTCCATTTCCATGGTGAATTGATGTTATAGCAAGTAGACATTTCTTAGTACTATATTGTTTAATATGTGTGCAGTCAGCATTGTTTTGTCTGCTGTTTAGCCTAACACTTGGGTATTTTTAGACATGTTCAATAGATTTGCCTGAGTGGTGCTGTGTTGGGGTGATAGACAGTGTTTGTGGGAAGTAGTCTTTTATGGGTGCCTAAAGTATGAATTTTGTTTCTAAGAAGTTTATGGTCAAGTCTAATTACTAAAGCCATCAGCACACGGTATAATTAGTATAAATGGAGACTTGGATAACTAAGTCATCTGTGTAAAGATGAAACTTAAGTACAGCAAGAACATTTGGAATTTGTTACTAGATGGTGAGAAGAGAACTGTCCATAATTCTACTAGTACTAAACCAATGGTGGGAGTGGTTTGGGGTGAGAATTAGAAATTTGGTAGGCACTCTTATTTTAAAGTTCTTTTGGTATTGTTGGAAGTATTTGTGACTGGTATAGTCTACCCAAAACTTTACCTGCATGCTTTTTTCTATTACCTTTGCCTGCCAGTCATCAAGCCTTCCTCCCGATCAGATTTGAACCCATTTTTCAGGGTCATCTAGAAGGCCATTGTTTAGACAACCATGAGGGTTGCTCATGCCCTTGCCATAATCCAGCAATGGGGACATAATTATAAATTTCCTCCACTGCGTAGAGGGACATTTGATGCCCATCACCATGGGAGCCACCATGCCTTCCTCCACCAGAGTACAAGCTCCCTTAAACTTACTTAATGAAGGTAATGCCAATCAGCAGCTTCTTTAGCAACATAAATGTCCCCCGGCTGTTGGCCCATTTCCTTCCTCCAAAGGACTATTACAGCCCATAGCTGGTTCTCCCACGTCCCCATAGCATAGGCACCTCCATCCTCCTTAGCAATACTGTCAAACACGGTGATTTAACTCGAGTTGCTTAAGTCATAGTCAGGGCTTTGTCCCTCTTCTCTGCCAGGCTGGTATATTTATAGTAATATCTTTGTGATATACTTAAGTATTGACTAAGTCGTTGAAGGTGATTCCTGTTAGCCTATCATTCCCCATTTAATTATCGATGTTACTAATGAATCAGGTCAGAACATTGGGCGTACAGTCATCATTGCAAAAGTGTAATTGAATAGCATGAAACAGATTACATTTGTCCAGATAGTGCCTTACTTGTTCTCCAGTGACTTTTTGTGGGGACTTCACAAAATGTTAGCAGGACCATAGTGCTCTGTAGTAATCGGATTGCTTGCTTCAACAGAGGTATGACCATGCCAGATTTCTAAAGATCGGGAAATGCTCTTGTCAGTATGGAAAAATATAGGATATGTTTTAAATATATGCATGAAATAATGAACGGACGGTGCAGTGGTGCAGTGGTAGCATTGTCACCTCACAGCAAGAGGTTCTCTGGTTTGATTCTTGGCTGGGGTGCCTTCTGTGTGGAGTCTGTATGTCCTCCCTGCATTCGTGTGAGTTTTCTCCGGATGCTTCAGTTTCCTCCCACGTACAAAGACATGCATCTGGAGTGTTTCTCCCCGGGCCTATGTTGAAAATTGGCTTTTTCCAAGTTGGACTTTCCCGGTTAACAAATGTTAAATAAAAAATTAATTCTAGAGAAGCCTCATCAACTAGGCTAGCTGTGAGAACACATAAATTTGAGCTGTATAATGATTTCTGCTAAGTTTATAATGATAAAATGCATTTGAGATGTTGGATTTGAGGCAACAGTGATAGGGATTTGGCATCTGAATAAGGAATTCCTGAGATCTAGTTCCTTAGCTTTCAATATAGGAGGCTAATGTGCCTATTAACTCATATAGGCTAGTTAAGGGTTATTGCTGTTTTGTGTAAATTTGCCTATAAGGTAACTGAATTACCATCATAAACATCTGGGGTTGTTGAATGAAATTTGTGCATTTTTCTGTTTTACATGTGTAAGTACTTGGCATTATTTACCAGCTTTTGCAGTTTTTTCAAAGACTATAGTAGGTTTGCCAAGTGCATAGAAATTTGTCTGATTTTTTTACTGTAACCAAAGGCCAAATTTCAATAGACTTGCTCTCAGAATAAATTACTTACTCCACTATAAGGCCATATCTATAAATCAGAGTCTTTTGGAATCTGGACCCAAGTACTGTCTCTGTTTTTTCATGTGTCACTCACCCGTATGGTTTTGTGAGGAGAAAGGCTTGTCTCTTTGTGAATGCAATAGACAGAATTTTGTTTTGTAAAACAGTAATATATTTAAGACATTTACTGAAATGGTGTGCTGCTTTCCTTAATGGCATGACTAGAGAGATGTGCAGTATTGAGTTTGATGCAGAAGGCTGTGGGTTCTATTCCCACACCTGGCAGATTGATTACTGACATGCAGTACAGCATAAGGGCGGTGCTGCAATCCTGAGTGTGCCATCCTTTGAATGAGATGGTAAACCCAGGCCCCATCTGCTTGAGTTGGTGGTAGCTCTTGTGGATGTAAAAGATCCCATGGCGCCTATTGAAAAGACTAGGGAAACATTCCCAATGCTCTGGCCAAATTTGCCCTAGCCATATAAATGCCACCTCAGGTATTCCCTGAAAAGAGGCTATTAGCCTAGTGAGACTAACCTGGTCAACAAAGGATAAATTTAAAAAAGTGATATTTGTCTAATTAGTATTGGCTACTTTTAATAACGGGTAAGGCATTTTTTGCCAGGAAGCATAAGGAAGGTGATTCTGTTCTCCTGGTGCTGAAAAGAAATGTGTGTTAGTAGCTACTTTCTGAGATCTCTGCAGTGGGCGTAATGTACAGGTGTTTTGTACTGTATCTGAGGTATTGTTGGCAATCCATAAAGTTACAGGGTTTACCTAAGAGTAGGTTTGTTCTTGTTAGACCTTGGATAATTTAATGTAAGGTAAAATATATGAACTAGATGGATCTGAAAGAGTTTTTAGTGGGTCCAAGTGGGTAGTAAAAAATCTCACAGGATTATGTAGTAATGCTTATTATTAAAAGCATGTTATTAAAGTGGCTTGGATGGATGGATGGATGTATATGAGCAGGGGCAGGTGGTAGACTTGGAAATATGGATCTTTAAGGATTGCCAGTGTGGAGGAGGAAACATCTTAACATGTAAAGCTGTGCAGTGAGGGGCCTGTGGAATGAAATCAATACCCTGAGGTAAGCAGAGGTTGGACACTTGGCTGCCTGGGAAAGGGGGTGGTGTGACCTTTTCAAAACTGAACTTGAGTACTGAATGGATCACCACAGAGGAGGGCAGGGGCAGTATAGACAGACACTGTACCAATCAGCTGGAGAAATGGATGCATCATCTGTGAGACCATCCTACATCCAATGTCTCTTCATTGTTTTCGTACTTAAATCATGTGGTTAGTGTGCCTTGTTATCATGATGTATGACCTAAGCATTTCTACTGTAAGTTGCCCACCCAGTTTGGGTTCTCCTTGTTAACTGCATGGAAGGATAAAGTTGTTAAAAGTGTACAGGACTCAACAGTTGTTGATAGACTGCAAGACATATGAGTCAAGTTTTCTGAAGTGAAAGGTGGCCATGAGTTGCTGGAGATACCCCGGATGAGGTTACTCTCGCTGTCCACTTTAACTGCAATATTGTTGTGATCTCTGACTCACTGATATTCATTCTGTCCACATTGGCCTGAGTACTCAACGTGGTTTCAGACTGTTTCTTTTCAGTAACTGCTTTCTGAACCCTTTGTGACTTATACAACTTTGTCCTAATAATATGGCAGCACTACATTGGTTAAAGCTAGCTAGTTACCAGTAAAAGGCAGCACAACCTTACCACTGAATAAACTGGCTTACAAATTAAATCATGAGAACTACCGCCTCCTTTTATGACTAATCTTCAAATAAGAAGTAGCCCATACTCACCAAGAGACAATTCAGGCACAACAATATATATGCCACCTTTCATTCTTGTAATAGTAGAAAGATCTGTTAATAAAATTCTCCTGCTGTATGGAAAGCCATCTTGATACTATTAGAGCCACAACAATCCTCTAGCTATTCATCAAACTTCTAAAAAAAATTCTTAGAAGCAAACAAATGTGGCTGCTTCTCAATATCTATCTATCTAGCTAGAGATACAGTCATAGATATATAGATATATGGGTAGACCGATTTTTGTTGTACAGTTTATTGGTCGACACATGCCTCTCAACTGTACAGATTTTCGCAGAATGTCCAGATTTTTGTCTCATATTTTTGATCTGCTCCTCTTAAAATTTGTGGTTTTCTGGCATTTCACTGAGAATTGAATTTACTAAATAATTATATACATATGAGTTTCAGATTTCATATCCCTCAGGAAATGCATGTTAATGCAAATCCTGTTATTCTAGCAACTTTCTAAGTTTATAAGAACAGTATTTAATATCTATCACTACATGGCCTTTGTCCCCATTTATTTTAGGATTTGTCCATATTTCTTGCATTAAGAGGTTGAGAGGGTGACTAAAGAGATGATCAAAAGGTGTGTGAGATCACACAGTTCTTGGGGGTTAAGGAATATGTTCTTTCCTCAGTTTTCTGCTAGCTTGGATTTATCATATATAATTAGTGGGGGATACAAAGGGGTCTGCTCCCTGAAAAAAAAATCAATGTTTTTGTTTGTTTTTTTAGTTTAAGTATTGCATGCACTGAAGATGTTTCTGTGTATGTGCAACATTTTGTCAATGTTTACATTTTTGCTGTAGATTGACATTACATTGTACTGTTTTGACTAACTGTGGTAATCCCACCCCCACCCCCCCTACACACACACACACACACACATATATATATATATATATATATATATATATATATATATATATATATATAATATATAAAATGGGTTCATGTCAAGCACTCGAATTATCAAAACATCTAGCACTTGAAATATTGGCAAACGAGTTTAAAAAATTTACTTTTCAAGCTTTACTAGTATCTCGTTGTAGGACTGTGGTACACCGGGGACTGGGAATTTGCCCTTTCTTCACTGTAGTGCAATCTTGGAGTTAGTATATTATGTAGCATCAGGTTTGTGGGCTTGGGGTGCAGAGGGGCGTGACCGGCTGCAAAAAAATATTATTTTTCTTTTTTTAACAGTTTTTTAGTTCCATTTTTTTATGTCTATGTGCTCAAACTTTTGTAAATTCGAGCACTTGACATACTCATACAAACATAATATGACAGTTCAGTCTTAGTTGATAGTTTACCAGAGCCAATAGCACATAAGTAGTCAAACAAGTTTATATTGTTTCCTTGCCTAATTGGGCCAAAACCTATAACTTTTTGAATCTATGTTCAATGTTGGACTAATTTATTCAGAAACACTTTTTACTCAACCTTTACTAATTATATAAGAATACTTTTTATCAAGGTGTTTCTGCTTCTTTGGAATGGATTGTACTGTACTAAATATATTGTCTGCACTTTATTGTCCTTTTGGCATGGACTGCACCTGAAAAGAGACGTTGGACCTGTGTCTCAATACAGTTAATAAATGGAAAAATAAAATAAAAATAAAATAAAAATAAAAATAGTTATGTAATTATTCCAGTTCTCTGTCTTGGATAACAGAGTGGAATTAAGTCAAATGAGGGAAACAACCCTACAAGTTTTAAAAGAAACCAGACCTCGTTTCACATAACATGGCCAGTAAGCTTACCTAGTTAACAAGCAAATAAATAGCACATGCTTCATCTACAGACTTACTTCTCAACTGTCCAGAATTTCACAGAATGTCCACATTTCTGTCTCATATTTTAGTCCGTTCCACATGGCAGATCACTGAGGATTGAAGTCACTAAATAATGACAGACATTTGACTTTCAGACTTCATAGCTTTCATAAAATGTGTACGACAGCAAAACCTTTTATAACAACTTTCTAACTTTATAAGAACACTATTTAAACTCTGTCTCTGTTTTTAGGCCTTTGTCCTCCCAGTATTTTTGGCTTTGCCCACATTTTTGTGGTAACAGTTTGAGAGTTATGGATACAGATATAAGCCAGGATCACTCTCTTACTTTCTATGAACTCTACAACAGAACAAAACTATGACTTGGGTTTGAACAATACCCAGCTTACATGAAAAGTCAAAAACTGCTTTTTTCTAAAATGAAAAAAAAAAACACTGGTGTAACCTCTACTAGATAGTGTCAGCATCTGCAAGAAAAGGTTATTGTAGAGCAGCAACAGTCAACAATACCCACACTGAATGAAAACTTCATTCACAGAACTAAGGAAGTCAACATGATTTCAGAAAAAGTACATCACAAGGATGTTTGAAGAAAACCAGGAGTTATGAGACGTACTGAAATCAGAATAAAGTTATCATTCCTTACAGATGGTCTGTAGTTGGGAAAGGTTCCATATATACTGCAACCCCACAGGTGGCCGTTGTCTTATTCTAAGGGAAGAATCTTCTTTTTGATTAATGAGAATCCCATGCTAAGCTTTCAACCAGAAGTTCACTGCAGGTGAAACATGTTCTGCTAATGGAGAATCTTGATTAACGGTGATGCACAAAGCTGGCTAAAGTGTAAGCATTAACAAATCCAGGCTACAACTCTGTTCAGTTTGTAAAATTGCAGTAGAGCAGCTATACTTCAATTGTAATTATAATGCCTTGTAAATGCTTGTGTTTTATTCTTTTTAATAACCTTTCACACTACACTTTTACAAAAGGATGACAAATATCTATTTTAATAACTTATACTAATACATGAAATCAAAAGCATATTCAGTACTTTCTTTGAATAGTAAGTAATAGAAAGCTAATAAAATATGCAAGTGCTCTTGCTTGGACTTTTACACAATACCATTTTAGTTTACCTCCATAATAACACCATCCTGTCTAGAACTGCACAACTCTTCTAAAAGTACTTGTCATTTTTTTTTAACTATCCACTAGCAATTCTGCAGAACTGTAACTTTAACTATCTCTTGTTCAGGCTATGAAGACAGAGATTAACCACTTGTAGAAAGCTGAATATTTTTTTCCCATTTGAAATGTTTACCAGAAAGAGATGTAGAAAATCTTCAAACATGCAAAAAAAAAAAAAAAAAAAAAAAGAAAAAACTTAGCAATACTTGCAAGTATATCTCCTTTCACATTGGTTAGTTCTGTAACTTAAAATGGCAGGTTGGCATATATGTAGTAATGTTTGCTCTTGTACATAATGTATATATTTTTAAATGTTTTTTGCTATTCAATTTTTGTACTATAATTGCATGCTGTAATAATTTTACTGTAATTTATTCTTTACCAAGCTTGTGCACCAAAGTAAGGGTTGAAAAGGGTTAACAGACCAGCCCACCTACTCAATCACCAAATTCTAAAACAAAATAAAATAAATATTCTTAAGGCAGTATAATCAAAATCATAGAGTTACGTAACTGCAGACCATGTTGCTACCTGTTGCAGTAGATTTGTAAACTTAATGTTTCGACTTCTAGTGTAAATAATTGTCACACTGTTATTTATTATATTTCTTGATTTGAAATAATTTTATTTAATATAGGCATCAGCCAGTATTGATCTTGGTGCTGAATTATTTTCACCTGCTATACCTCCAGCTTCAGAACCTGCCTCAAATCCTGCAAATCAGCTGCAGCAATTATCACCTGGTAGGTGGATATGGTCTATTTCTGCATGCTACATGGTTATTTGCATTTCTTGGCATAGCATGCATCAGATACATTGTGTAGAAAAGGAAATGGTGACTCAATAATTGGTAAGGAATGTGGCAGATGCATTATATTACAGGTTGAATTCTCAAGACTTTTGTTCTGTCATTTACAAACTATATTAATTGCAGTTTTATTCAAATGTATTGCAGGTAGAGAATCCTGTTTATACTTTAGTAAAAAGAAATCCATTCCTGAGGTATAAACCATATAAAAACATAAGCTATCACACATATGACAACAGATGAGGGCTGCTTGGCTCATTCAGTCTTATTTGGCTAAGTAAATGATCATTACTAAATATCAGTTCAGTCTAGAATTTTTTACTCTACACTAGATTTGCTCTGTCATATCTTTTTTGAGTTCTCTGGCTGGTATTTATGGGCAATGTCCTTAGTAAGATATGTACCATTCCCCATCAGCCCCATTATCTATGTGATGAAATATTTCTCCAAATTATCCATTAACAGCCTCAATTTCTTTTCATACTGTATCCCATTGTCTTTCTACACCACTTTGGTGAATGAAAGCATCACCCCAGTATCTTTGGGTTATGTTTCTATTCTTTGAAGACTGATTTTTGGCACTTGGGTTTGCTGATATCTACAACATTAAAAGATGCTATCCCTATCTAGCTTTGTGGCATAGACGGTTAAGACCCTGTCTATGACACAGATGACTTATGTTTAAGCAATGTGTAGGAGCTGGCAGGGAAGGGATAGGAGTAAGCTGCCATCGTTGGCTTGACCATCCCAGGAGAGGGAGGAGAGAGGGCTTTGGCTCATCACTTGGATGACACCTAGTGGAATCACTGGGTGTTACATCTACAAAGCACTAGACCACCCACCCCCATTGTGCAGAAGCACATACCCCAAGATCTAGCATGTGGAGGTACACACCTGGTGATGGCAACATGTAGTGGAGTGCAGGCACCTGCCAAGGAGAGGGAGGTACCCTATGGGGAGAGGGTAGGTCTCCCTGTAGTACCAGTGGAACAAATTGGCTGACTGGCCTCCCCAGACAGAAATAAATGGGTCAGAAATGCTCAGCGTTTGCCCCCATGGAACAAATACACTGACTGCATGCAGGTAGTGGAGCTATCAGGCTAAGACCTAAAGGGATGCAAAAAAAAAAAAAGGAATTCCTAATGTTAGAGACTGTGTTTTGTTGGCAAGTTGCTGCAGTTGAGAGTCTCACTTTCCTTGACATGCAGTGGGCTTTTTGAATAATAAAGTTCAGCATGCAGGGACACTGCCCTCTGCAAGCAGAGACTTACACACACACGCACATACACACACACACACACACACACACACACACACACACACACACACACACACACACACACACACACACACACACAGTTTCTCATAGTACTAGGATATTACATGCCTACAATAACTGTTCGTACAGCTCACATGGTATTTCAGTTTGAGTCTTACTAACTGTACAGAACAACAGTTTCCCTAAGCAAATATAAAGCAAGTTTTATCAGCTCACCATTTATCACAAACCGCATGCCAAAAATGGTGAAAAAACATAAAAAACACAGAAAAAAATTTCAAGGGATGTGAAAAAAGTCCCCCTGCACCTCTTAAACTTGGGGTCAAGCCCCCACACCTCCCAAAAATCATATATCACAAGTCTACGGTCACATCACAGTGAAGAAAGGGAGAAAAACCCCAAAAAATGCACCAACAGCTTGCACAGTACAATACAATACATTGCAGTGAAAGTTATCACAACAGTAAATTCTCAACCTTCATCCACTCAGGGAATGTAGTAGTGAAAATACATAGGGAAAACCAAAACAACAGTTGGTCCTTTCTTTTTGTGATCCCACCATCTAAGAGTGCCCTAACACTCCTTACTGCCCTCTTTTTTAAAGGTCATGAGGTAAGAGCACCTCAGCTCAGTTTTAGTTTGTCTTTAGATCTACTCAGACTTCTTCTCTTATTCTACAAACTTTATCATAGGCTTTGCTTTATCAAGCAGATTCCTTTACCTATCTTTTTTATTTAGTCTTAAATGCAACCTTCTGACCATTCTTCCAACCTCTCAATGTCAGAAGTACAGATTTTGATGACACAAGTAATGTACTTCAGAAGTATAGATTTTGATGACACACGTAATGTACTTCAGAAGTACAGATTTTAATGATACATGTAATGTACTTCAGAAGTACAGATTTTGATTATACGCGTAATGTACTTCAGAAGTACAGATTTTGATTATACACGTAATGTACTTCAGAAGTACAGATTTTGATGACACACGTAATGTACTTCAGAAGTACAGATTTTGATGACCCATGCACTGTTCATAAGAAGTACAGATTTTGAAGACACGTAATGTACTTCAGAAGTACAGATTTTGATGATACACGTAATGTACTTCAGAAGTACAGATTTTGATGACCCACGCACTGTTCATAAGAAGTACAGATTTTGAAGACACGTAATGTACTTCAGAAGTACAGATTTTGATGATATGTGTAATGTACTTCAGAAGTACAAATTTTTATGACACACGTAATGTACTTCAGAAGTACTGATTTTGATGACATGTACTGTACTTCAGAAGTACCGATTTTGATGATACATGTAATGTACTTGTTTCTCTACACAGAAGACGCTTTAAGCATCAGCTGCTACTTAATCAGTAACTTATTGTCTCCCTACCCTTTTAAGAAATGGACAGTCTAGTCCATGCATTCTTCAGTTCTGTGAAGACAAATGTTTCCTTTTACTTCACCTAAGTTTTCACCGTTTATCTTCAGACTATGCCTTCTAGTTCTTGGGTAGTAATTAGGCTTGCAGTCCAAGGGTATCATATGAGCCAAGCCCAAATTCCCATTTGCTCCAAAGCATTGTCTGCTTCACGTCTTGCTTAGGGTCACACAGTGGGCAAACAAGGGCTGAGAAAATCAAACCCTGTACCCCATTAGCTACATCTCACAGCCTTAACCCTCTGTGTGTTTTAAGTATTGTATCCATTTGGGCTCCATGGGCTCATTTATGGTATTGAAGTGTTTCCATGCTCTCTCACATCTGCCTCCTTTCTTCATGATTGTGCATATTAAGCCCTTTATTACTGATTCTTATTTGCCTTCTGCTGTGGAGTGTGTGCCATTTTTGCTGCCCTCCTGTGACTTTCCCTAACCGTTTTGATATTATTATGTAGATGGGGTCTCCAGAAATGCACACAATAGTCTGGAAGAGGTCCTATTAGGTGTCTGCAAAGAAACTAATGACTGCATCTCTTCTTTTATACTGCGTGTTCTTGTGTACCCCCAGTATCCATTCAGTCTTCTTTGCTGCATTGTCACATGGTTTGATTTTACTGCATTTCCTCTAGTTGTGTTTTCCCTTTCAGGTGCAATTGCTTCCCAGAGGCATTTATTTTGCATTTTTTGCAATAAATTTAAGTGTTCATGTTTTAGACTATTTGGTCTCAGACTCTGTCACATAGAACCTTCCTCAAATCAGAGTAAAGAACATGAGCCTCCCCTAGTTAAAGTAAACACAGCATCCCCCCATACTAGAAAAAAAACATAAGCTGTATTGAACTGTACAGTGTAGAGCAGACCACCCGCCAACACCAAGCACAGACACAAGTAATCAATATTTTGACTAGTACATTATGCTTCTATTATTCTTTTGAGATCAGATGTACTTATTTATTTATTTATTACATTTGATACTTCAGTAAATAAATGGGTCCAAGGAAGCTTGTCAGCCATGACTCAGTCATCAAGGCACAAACAATGAAATTCACATGGTTAAACTACAATACTATAACAAATATATACGTGCACATGTAATACATTCACATGCTAATGTAATACTGAGTTTAGGTTAAGACATTTATAAATATAGAGTAAGCACAAATGCACATATTCTTTGACTTTTATCCTTTTCTAGTTTGAATGATCCAAAATAAAAACAAAAACAATTCTTAATAGCTAATGTTTTAAATATGTAAAATTTTCAGAATACCTAGGTTTGAATACACAGACTGAGCATGAAATGGGAATAGTGACCCATTTTTAATCACCTCCCATGTTAGCTTAACCTTTGCAAGTGAAATCATAGATACAGTAAAACTCTGGAGTAAGGAAGTTTATTTTTACTTTAATGGCTGTGCAATCTAAAAGTCAGTATATCTAGACACGTGGAGGTCTGGGGGTGTATACCCCCCATGTGTTAAAGCAGACCCTGTTTTATTTATTTATTTATTTTATTTTAATTAATTAATGAATTTGTTTATTTATTTTACTTGATTTGCTATTTTATGGAGTAATGCTTCCTTGTGTGATGTTAACTTTTATACATTTAACATTTTCTGGTAGAAGTCTAGGCACGCCCAGAACACAGGTCTCATGATTTGCAAGATGCAACTACAGACAACTCCTACAATTTAATGAAGTTCCTTTTTATCTCCTTATAAGTCTTTGTGTCATCAACATACTTACTTACTTTTCATAACAGATGTTCTATATTGTCACTT
This sequence comes from Protopterus annectens, assembly GCF_019279795.1. Classification (NCBI taxonomy): domain Eukaryota; kingdom Metazoa; phylum Chordata; order Ceratodontiformes; family Protopteridae; genus Protopterus; species Protopterus annectens. The sequence goes on along the minus strand of NC_056747.1, from coordinate 120,045,234 downwards.
ACATAGAGAATAAAAAGTAGAAGCTGCAGCACTGACCATTTAGGTACCCTTCCCAGTAGCCATCCTTTCATCTGGCCGAATTCCATCCATTATTAACCTTTGTGCCCTTCTGACTAGCCTTCGGTTTAGTCATGCTAAGTCTCTGTCATCAGCTCTGAGTGTGTCTTATTTATTAACCTTTTGTGGAGGACATGGCAAAGACTTGCTAAAGTCTTTTCTAGGCTGTGTCTATAACCCCTTTCTAGCCTATTGCTTTGGATATCCATACTCAGGGACAATTTACCTTGGTTGGTGATGTGGCTAGTAGCTTTCCAAATATTGAAAATTGTTGCTTTCAGCAAAAACATGATCATCTTTTTCTGACTAAAGCCACACTGACAAGTAATTAGTTTTTAGCCACTGTCCTACTCCAACTGTTAGGAAGGGGAATTACATATGATCCTTACCTTCCTCCCACAATTTAATAAAGAAATGTTGTTAATGGTGTCATTCATTCTCACCTCAGCTATTGAAGGTGCATTATTATCTTATTAAGCTCCATTGCTTATCAGCTTTCAGTCTTTGGAGTTCCTTCATAAGCATTTCTTTTATGAGGAGGCTAGGATCACCCCTCTTGTGCTGAAAAATCTACTCTAAGAACATGATAAATCCCTCACTCTACCACTGAGACTTCTAAGATATATTTATTTAGCAGCCTTCCTATTTCATCTTATGTTTTCACTCACCCTGTCAATTTTTAACCTTCAGAAAGTGTTTTTGGTCTGTTTTCACTCTCCTATGCATCTGTTAAACATGTACCTTCCTTGTTGACTACTGGTTGCACTTTTCTCAGTCTGGACTTTTCCTTTTTTCTGAATCAGTGTACTGTTTCCTTTCACTTTGGCAGCTGTGTGCTTTTTTTCTTTCTGTGTTTCCTTGTAATATCCTATACACTGTGATTTTTCATTACTGCTAGTGCCTCCACTTTGACAAACACAATATTTTTCCTTCTTTTCTTTCTTCAAAATAATGTTTCTATTTTTATTCAACAAGAAAAAAGAAGATTACAATGTTTGAGCAGTTAATGTTGTTGCTTACACTCCTTGCTTTTCAAGGTTGATTTTTTATTTTGTTTTGTCCACGATGCCTTCTGTTAGGAGATTGCATATCCTTTCTCTGACCATCTGGGCATTCAGTGGCTGTTCTGGTTTCCTCCTTCATCCCAAAGAAATTATGCATTCTCCAAACTGTCTGCAGGTGAATGTGCCATGTATGAGTATCTGCATCCACCTGGGACATACAGACATCCTATCTGGGACTGGTTCCTCTGACCTTTATGCACTCACTGCTGGGGTAAATTGTCAATTCACTGCAAATCTGAAATGGATCAAGCAAGCTATCAGTCAGTGATGAATGAATGAAAAAGTTAAACCATAAAAAATATTTACATATATACAAGATTCATATTAATGCTTGCGCAAAAGACTAATGCAAATGAGGTAGGAATTTTATAATGTCTCCCATGCTAGTACATTGGGTAAAACAATAACCCTGATATGTATCCCATGCAATCATAGATGTTATAGGGGACTGAGTATATAGCATAAGACTATGACCCTGACCTATATCCATTCAGATCATGCAAGTTTATAGGGGACTGGACTTACTACAACATTAAATTCTCGACCTTCATCCACTAAGTGAATGCAGCAGTGTGAGGGAAGCCCAGAACAGCAGGGTTATATCATAAAGCTATAAACCTGACCTGCATCCCATAAGATCATAAAATTTGAACTGGGTCTTGACACAGAAAAAGAATAAAGATCCCCAAGAAGGATTTTCTTTTACTTTTTGCACCCTCTTACCCTCCTTTAGCTTATGCAGAGCATGAAAACCTCATCATAAAAATTGCAAAAACTGTCAGATACTCTCATTTAGTGAAAATCAGCCCCTTCCCCCCATCAAAGCTTGTGCTACCTTAGTTTAGCCTTTATTAACAGTGACCCCTACCTCCGGGATTATTCCAAACAACATCAGAAATGGATGCTAGAGGAAAGTCACAACCAGTCAGGAATGGTTATACTATATAACTCATGACAAACATCCCGTGGCACCCTGCCACTTCCAAAATGTGAGGCAGAGATGAGCCTGAGCTTGCCTGCATTAACAATAGGCAGAAGAGACTATTCCTTTTAGGACCATCTTCTTAGGTGACCACTGATAAGAAGGTAGCTTTAATTGTGAAAACAAACATTCATCAATGCCTTTGAGCTGACCCTGAACCTTTCAGGAAAAAAATAATCTTGAGATATGATCAGCACATTTGAGCCCTCACATAGGGCTTCAGCCATATGGATCACTGTCCTTTAACATTCCTAAGCTGAGCTTGATCCTGAGTCTGTACAGATCTCATACTCCCTGCTAGAAATCTTATTATCAGCAGACTCTCTCGAACCTTTGCAGGACTGCTGAAACAGCTTTGGTGTTTCTAACACCATCTTTGACAGATATGTACTGTACATATTTACAAAGGAAAGATATTGCCTTATTTATAGCATAGCACATTCGGAGAACATTCCAGACATTGGTAGCTGGCACCTCATGCTCATCTCTCAATTGGTGGGGGAACTGCACACCTTGCCACCCTAAATCCAGATCTGTCCTTACCATAAGCAGTCCATACTTGCCAATGAAGTAATATATCCCCATTCAAGACCTTTACAGTTTCATAGGTTCATAGGTTCAAAGAAGGTTACTAGGCTAATGACCCTAGAGCCATATTTATCCTGAGTTGCCACAATTGTCAGTGGTTAGGTGAGTGAAGTTCACAAAGGTATGGGTCTATGGTAGTTAATACCGACTTCCTCTGTCTAGGAGGGATATGGGTGCCATCCAGGTGTGAATTTGCAGTCACCCATCCATTGATCTAGATTGCGTTTGAAGAGCGTCAGGAAGGGGCTCTGTTTCACATGAACTGGAAGCTTTTTCCAGAGAAGTGGCAGTCTCTGGGAGATATATCTATCTCTCCAGCATGACCTGTTCTTGTCAGAGGCTAGGTTAAGATCCCTGGAGTGAATGACCTTTGTGCAGTTTGATTTATGAATGTGTAGCATTTCCATGTAAATCAGGCACATATCTCCCCTTAGCAACCTGATGGAGACAGAATACAGTGACATGGCTTTCAATCTTTCCATGTAAGACTTATTTTTTGTACCGTGTAATTTCTTGGTGAGAAACCTCTGTGGTCTGCCCAGTTGTTGCAGGTGTCTGGTGAGGTACATCCAAAAGGGAGCATCATACTCAATTATTGGTCTGGTGAAAGCCAAGTATAATGGAATTATAACACCCTTAGATCTAGATGCAGTGTTTTTGTTTATAAGATGTGCTGCATAGAAGGATTTCCTTACTATTATGGATACGTGATGGTCAAAGTTCAGATTGCTGTCAACCTGAGTACCCAGATCATGTACCACTGGGTCTACTCTTAAGTGTGTGCTGTCTATAATGTAATTAGCAGTGATGCCAACTTTTCCAAAGGGAATAATAACGCATTTAGTTTAACTCATGGCATTGGCACCAATCATTTGTCTGCATTAACACTGCCTGTAGTATATTGACATAACTGGGGACTCGATGATTGCTCCCACTTTGCAATCATCAGTGAACTTGGTCAGCCACAGGCCATCCAAGTTTTCCTGGACTTCTGAGAAATAAATTCCAAACAGTAATGGGCCCAGCACAGAACCCTGTGGTGCGCCACTGGTGACTGGTCTTTTGTTAGAGGTGAGGTCATCCACTTTGACAGTATTTATCCTGTCAGTGAGACAGTTGGCTACGCATCTGGTAATGTAGGTGCTATTTCCCAACTGGGAGAGTTTCTCTATAATACCCAAGTGGGGGATTGTGTTAGATACCTTGGCTAGGTTAAGATAGGTGGTATGCACTGTCTTTCCCTTGTCCAGGGCTTTTGTGACTTTCTTGAAGAAGTCAAACATGTTTAACAAGCATGATCTACCTTTAATAAATCCAAACTGGGTTGGATCCAGAGTTTGGAGATTACCTATGTCCTTGTTAATAAGGTCCATAATGATTATTTCCATGGCCTTGCAGCTGAGGCTAGTCAAGCTTATGGGCCTATAATTCCCAGGTTCACTTGATGGTCTCCCTTTGTGCAGAGGGATTACTACTGTTGTCCTCCATTCCGCTGTAACATAGCCAGTTTGCAAGCTGTGGTTAAACAGGGATCCAAATGGGTCTGCTAGGTTATGTTTTAAGTTGTGTAAAAGTAGTCAATCTGGGATGTTGTCTGGTCCCATTTATGCTGTCTTTTTGGCCTTGGAGAGAACTGAGATGACCTGCTCTCTTGAGATAATAGGCTGAGGAATGGTGGCAGAAATACTTTGGGGAATGAGTGCAGGGGACAAGGGGGGGTGAAGTTTTCTCCAAATCTGTCAGCTACCAGGTTGGCTATTACCTCCAGTTGAGTATGGGCGGTGCCATCCACAACCAGTTCAGAGCATAGCTGGGTATTCCCTTTTAGATTTTTGGCATGGTTAAAGAATGCCTTGTGATTATCCTCAGCTAGGGAGGCTATTTTACTTTGTAATTAGATTTGGAGGACTTGACAGGATCTCTAATTTGTTCATTTAAGCTAGGGAGGGATTTCTTCGTCTGCTGAGCCAGTTCCTTCTTGTTCTTGGACATTAGTGTCTTTCTCTTTTCCTATACCTAGTTTATACTAGGGGTCCATCAGGGTGGCTTGTTTTTTCAGCAAGATTTTTGGCAAGACCTGGTTTTAATCCAGTCAGGTACAGCTGATTCTATACAACTGCTTAACTGGTTATACAGGGAATTGGTGTACACCTGTGCATAGGAGTCCATGTTATCTGCATTCAAGGGGGCTTTGAAACTTCCTATATCATCTCTTAGTAGGAATTAATTTGTCTCTGAAAAATGTCTAAGCGTTTTTGAGCTTGATGGGGAATCTGGTCTTACAATTACATCAAATGAGACTGATTTATGGTCCTATCTTACCAGGGAGGATATTGCATGGGTGGGGGGTGCAATGCTGTCCCATGTTAAAGAGTACTATGTCCAGGACATAGTCATGTCAGGCTCTTCTGGGTGTGCTGACTAGCTATTCTAGAGCACTTGCATTGACAAAGTTCAACAACCTCTCAGCCAGCATGTTTTTGGTCATGCATGCTTCACAGTCAATGGTAGGATAATTAAAATCACTCATGAGTATAGTGTTGGGCTGTATGGCAAGTGACTCCAGTAAGTCCAGGTATGTGGTATGCTTTTCTTGTTTCATGGTGGGGGACCTACACCCACTTATGATGTAGTAGGGGGCTTTGCCTATAGTTAATTGGACATGGAATAGCTCAAGACAGTCATACTGTTTGGCTAGTCTGGAGGTGTACTTATTCTTAATGCAGATGGATACACCTGCTTCTTTGTTTTTTTTCATGGTTAGTTTGTGGTCTGAACATATGTAAGGCACTGTAGCCCTGCACAGCCGGGGTGCTTTCCGTACATATTGGGACAGAATAATTTAACAGAGTTGTTTTAGGGGAGGACATTTAACTGTTTGGTATAGCAGATTGTGGACAATTGTTAATTGTGTAAAAGTAAGTTGATGCAACAGCTGTAGCCATATGAGTTGTTTGCTGTGCAGTGATGCTATTTGTTTTGTATGATGGTGACAAATTTGGAAATCTTACTGTAACATTACTCAATTTTAGATAGCTGAGTGGTTTGTAGGTTAGTAAAAATGTGAACATAAAGGAGTCTGGAAACTAAGTAAGCCAAGGCTGTGGTTTTCCTACCAATGTTAGTAAGGAACGGCTTTGCTCAATATATCGTGAACATTTTTTGATGATCCTTTTTAATGGCATCCTGAAAGTGGAGGTCAAAGTTTAGTTTTTTATCAGTGATGATGCCTAGTCGTTTAGTATGAGCGACTAGCTCAGTTATAGTATTGTTAGCTGATGTAATGGATAATAGCTGCTTGATGTCTCGAGTGTAACTTGGTAACAAATAGAATTGTATTTTTTTTAGGATCCAGTTGGAGTTGGAAGTGGTTTAGTCATGACTCTATTGCAGAGAAAGACTGTTATGTTATGAAGTGTAGTTCCTATATGCTGCACAGATCAAGCTGGAGTCATCTGTGTATTGGGCTAAGAAAGCATGGGTTACAGCTGAGGAAATATCATTTATAAATATAGTAATGGGCTGAATGTGGAGCCTTGGGATACCCCAACATTCACACTGAGTATGGAGCCTTGGGCTGCCGCAACATTCACTGTAAGGATGAGTAGGTGTTGTGTCATATCACTGACTTCTGCCTGTCAGCTAGCCACAGTACCAGGTGATCATAGAAATGAAGATGCCTAGGTTAAAGAATATTTGTAGAAGGTGTCAATGGACACTGTGTTGAAGGTTTTGGACAGCTCTAAGAACAGAGTGGAGACGACGTTATCTTAATTTCTATGATGATTGATAGTGTTCAGGAAGCTTGTTAAAGCAGTTGTAGCACTATGGTTAGGGTGAAAGCCATCTTGTTGAGGACAGAGTAGGTTATTATCCATAAGGTGCTGTAGAATTGGGTATGTATGCATCTTTCAAGGATTTTGGAGTGGAGGAAAAGCAGTGTAACCTGTAGTTAGTTCAGAGAAGTGTCTTTCTTTGTGCAAGGGCCAAATGTAGGATTACTTCCATATTTGTGGGATGTAAGCTTCTTATATGGACCTATTTATGAGCATGGACACCGGATATGTGGGCACTTGCAGTGTGTTTTATATATTCAGCTAGGAGGTTATCAACTGCTAGCATATCTGGTTTAAGTTTAAGCAGGAATATTTTGTCCGTAGCCATAGAAATGAAAAAAATCCCAGTTTGGTAGAGTTGTGGTGGGGAGGATTGAGGAGGAGGTCCTAGAATGTTGGCTGATCAGAGATGTTGCTGCTTTGACAAATGCATGTTAAACTCGGTAGCTATGATTTAATCAGTGTCTGTAGTAGAAGGGTTAGGCTGAGACAGTTTGCCTGGTTTAAGCAGATTATATATTGTTGTCCAAAACATTTAGGGTTGTTCTGTTTTGAGTTTTATAGGCTGAGGTAGTATTGCTTTTTATTAGATTTGATTTGGGATTTTGCTTTATTTCTCAGATGCCTGCATGAGTTATAATGCTGGATATTTTTGTTTGTATTCCATGCCTTCCAGATCTTCTTTCATTCCCTCATTACTTGCTTAGTTTTTCTGGTAAGCCATAGGGCAGGATTAGCTTTTACATGTTTTTTTCCTTAATCCATCTGGACTGTTGAGCATGCCCAAGAAAATCTACTGGTTGGTCTTTTTAACACAAGTTCCAGTTTATTTGATTGAATGTGGAAATAAAAGTGTGATTACTGAAGTTAGTTCAGTTTCACATATTTGAATTGGTTGTTGGAGGATGTGTTTTCAGTCTAATTGCAAATGTAAGCTGATGATCACTGATGTCTGGACACCAGTGTTTTTGATGTTATTTGGATGTGATGTTAGGATCCAGTCAGGATTAGCTCAAGTATACAAGGGACTGTTGACACTGTGAGTAAGGAGATACGTTGAGTGAAATCGAAAAGGTGTGGTGAGTATTGCTTGCCAGTTAATGCTAAAGTCACCAAGGATGATGGTTTCACGGAGATGCTTGCTGATATCTATAATAATATGTCTTCAGCAATAGATATGTTATTGTCAGGGGGAATATTTACAGTAATGATATTGCATGTTTTGTGATGAATCAGTTTTAAGAATGATATGATCTCAGCAATACCAAATTGAGGTATAGTATGTTGGTACAAAGATAGTTGAAGATGTTTGGGGTACAGTATGGTGTCAGTTTTTAAATTCCTGAAATAGTGGGTATTGGAAATGGGTTGAAGAAGAATGACTTAGAGCCATATGCATACAAGCATTTTAGCATGTTCTCTGTGATTATGTTCATAATTTGCAGCATTTTATATATATTTGTATTTGCCTTTCAGTTTTTAAATCCTGTAACCTTCATAGTTATTTACAATGGAAACAAAGTCTTCCTTTCCAAAGCTGGAGTTAGGTGCATACAAGCATTAACCAGATTAAAAAGGTCTGTAACCATGCAACCAGCTCAAACCAATAAACAGTACAGGGTCCACGTAGTCTAGGGCTGAAATCTGTGAAATCACTCGATCGGAAATTTCTTGTATACATACAAAACGTAATTTAATAGCATCAAGAAACAACAGTTGAATGCTTTCGTCCAATATACACTAGACTTCTTCAGAACAACTAATCAGTAAAATTACTTCAATTTATATACTCCTATCCTTAATTACCTGATGTTAACTGGTAGTCAACAGTTTAAAGTGAACACTCATCCAAAGTTTAACTCATTCATCCCCAAAATAAAAAAGTGTTAAAGATATGTATTATATATATATATATATATATATATATATATATATATATGTATTATAAAAAGCATCATACACAGAAGACTGAAACAATCCAATGAGAAGTATTCTGTGCAACTATTAAAAACAAATACCTCACCAAAAAAACATGATTTATAGAATAAAAGCTTTGCAGTTCTCATTTTAAGCACACGCTGTATTGACATGTGTTCATTTAACCCCAGTTTGACAGTAGCATCCAGTTTAAGCTGCCAAAGCAGTTCCCTGTACTCTAGCCAGTTTTCCCCAAAACCTCCCCTTGCATTAGGATGAACTATATCTAATATACCAAATTCAAACTTCTTGAATCCTTCACAAGTTTGGGAATGTTTATACAAGGCATTGTTCTGACTTGACTTATTCATGTCATACAAGTGTTCATAATTTTTTTGGCCAATTTCCTCTCTGTTTTCCCTACATAAAAGACTGACATTTGTTGCATGCTCCAAAATAAACTAAACCTTATAATTTGCAATTTCCCTTCTTCAGAGTAATTTCTGAACCATAATAATTGTTTAGTAAAACATATTTTTTCTCCAAAATATAACTACAGTACTGACATCTGCTATATTTGGCCGCTCAGACTCTTTACCTGTTTCCAATATTTCTTTAGTATTGGTATCTACCTTGTGTATTAAAACAGGTCTTTCTCCCACTAAGTCAAAAATCTCTATTTATTTTTAGGGTAGACCAGTTACTCAATATAATACTTTTAACCTTCATACTCAAGTCACCGTACTGGATAGCCATGGCATGTTGAAAAGTATTACATTTGGGCTCAGTCACTTCTAAACTAGAGGGTAGTCTCTCTAGTGTAATAAAATTATGAAGAGAAGGGTGGTATTTAACTTCCCTGTGTTTAATTACATCTATTTTAAGTTCATTTAACAAATCAGATGGGTATCCCCTTTCTAGACACATATTGGTCGTAGTATTAAGTTTTTTTTAGAAACACTTGTATGATATCAATAAGGCCAATCAAAACAATGCCTTGTATAAACATTCATAGGATCTACGAGCTTACTATGCTACTGGCCCTGAGGCCTTTAAAAGCCTAGCCAAGAATTTAGCCCATGTTCCGATAAGTCAACACCTGATGCCACTGTCCAGCAGGGACACAGGTGGAATCCCAGGGGTGTATTTTCTGTTCCCCATCCAGTTATCTAGGTAGCATTTAAAAAGGGTTAATGTGGTACCCTGCTTGACGTGGAGAGGGAGTCTATTCCACAGATGGCGGGAGACTCTGGGACACAAATCTGTCCTGTCATTAAGTCTTATTGATGTCACAGACCAGGTTGAGGTCACGCGTGTGAGTTACTCAAGTTGAGCTTGACTTAAGGGTATGCAGCAGTCCCATCAAAGCAGGGACTGAGATTGCTTTGTATGCCAGACAGAGGTCACCTCTAAGGGATCTATATGAGACTGAGTAGAGGGACAGGGCTTTTAGCCTAAATGTGTAGGGTACATGTTTGAAGCCCTGGATTCTCCTGTTGAGGAACCAGTGTGGTGTCTCCAGCTGCTGCTGCATGTGCTTTGTGAGGTACATGCCGAAAGTGGAATTATACTCAATAATGGACCTTATAAGGGAAGAATACAGGGATTTTATGACCTCCTTGTCTCTGGATGAGATACCCTTAGTAATGAGGTGGACCAAGTAGAAAGCTTTCTGTACAACAGAGGCAATACATTGGTCAAAAGTCAGTTTGCTCTCAACCTGGGTGCCCAAGTCCCTCACAATTGATTGCCTGCTTAGGACCTTATTCTTAATGTAATAATTTGTGGGGACATCACTCTCCCCAAAGGGGATGATAATGCATTTTGGCATTCAGTTTGAGACCATGTTTCTGGCACCAGTCATTTGTTTGGGTGAAACTCTTTTGAAGGATGTCCACATCACTAGGGGAATTTATGACAGTGCCCAGCTTATAGTCATCTGCATACTTGGTCAGCCACAGCCCACTGATTTTGGCTTGTATCTCAGAAATGTATCTTAGCTGCTCTGTGTGGCCTAGCTGTGACTGATTCAATAGACACCTGGATACAGAAAACCTATAAGTGTATTTTTTGGCACTTAATCTGTTATCAATGATAGTCAACAAAACTGCGCTGCATTTATTAATTTGCTTGAGATTGCTTTTCTTGGTGTCTGCATTTTGTTTTAGTTAACAAAACTGCTGCATTTATTAATTTGCTTGAGATTGCTTTTCTTGCTATCTGCATTTTGTTTTCTGTTTTACTGATAGTTAAGTAAACTATAGTGCTGTTATTTATTTGCTTGATATTTCTGGTCACTGTCAAGATCCTGTTCAGCTGATTTTATAGCAGGAATTGTCTACCTTCTTTTGAAGCAGCCTATCCAAGGCATGAGCACATCTTTTTGTGTTATCTGATTCCCTGAGGCTCTTACATTTTCCTTTATACTACTGTATAAGGAGTTACAATTCTGTGAGACAGTATCAGTATCTTAGCTGCTCTTTGTGGCCTAGCTGCGACTGATTCAATAGACATCTGGATACAGAAAGCCTATAAGTAAATGTTTGGCACTTAATCTGTTGTAAGTGACAGTCAGTAAAACTGTGCTGCATTTATTAATTTACTTGAGATTGCTTTTCTTGGTGTCTGCGGTTTTCCCACCCTTCCACCCTAGTGTTGGTGTGTTCTTAAATTTGGTGGCTTTGGAATTTCCCGCCCCTGCTGTAAATTTGATTTTGGACACTCTTTGCAGTCCATCTCATTTACTTACTGTACTGGGTACAGGGTGATAATTTGGGTAGGACTACCCGCTTGCTACTTTGATTTTGGACACCCCTCCCAGTCCCATCTCATCAGCTCATTCTACTTTGTACAGAGAGAGCATTTGGGAAGGCCAACCATCTTAGTTTCTTAGTTTCTTAACCTTGAATTATCTTCTGTTCCTTCCCTATCCACAAAAAAATACACTTTATTCATTTATTTGTTGTGTTCTTCCTCCTTACTGTTAAGTGTTGAAGTGGTTTTATTCTGCTGTATTTATTATAGTTGCCTGATTAAATTTGTTTGTTATTCTAACCTTAAAACATGAAAAAAGTCCTTAGTACTGCTGGAAAGCATAAAATTCTTTTAATATCAATGAAAAACTTGGCAAATGAGCGCTTTCGTCTGCTCAAAGCAGACTTCATCAGACATTTTACATTTAGCAAGGTTTTTGTGGTCTACACTGCTGTGGACAAACCCTTATCAAAACCCTCTCTCCCCAAGTACATCCAAGTTTCAGAACACTCTATCTGGACAATTCTCATCAGTTTCTCCTGCCAGCCTGGTTGACATGGGCATACTGAGACAGTATAGCAACTGTCTCATGTTCACTGAAAACCCTCTTCTCCTAGCACATAATTGTTCTACTTGCAAGAGCTGCATCTATATCAGTAAACTGGAATCCATGCTCTCTTCAGCCTCAGTCAGTGCCCCTGACAAAGAGGAGATTGCCAGCACAAATACCACACCACCCACATCACACAGCCAAGCACAGCACACACCCACACATACAGAGGTCCTCAATAAAAACTTACCTAAACAGCAGAGACCTCCAAAACACACTCATAGACATTCCACACACAACACCAAACACATTACAGACAGCAGACAACACACCAGTGTCTCACAAGCACAGCCAATAAGGCATAACAATAAAGTCATACAGCCCATATATCACAACATTAAACCAAACATACTAGTTATTGATGACTCAGTTGTGAGACGCACTGATGTCCCCCTCACCAGGCTTCACAAGGAGAAGATCACATTCAGTTTTCTGTCAGGTGCCAGAATCCGCCACATCATGCACACACTTATGTCTCTCCACAACAGGTACAAGTATGACTCTGTCATTGTTCATGTTGGTGTGAATGACTTTAGACGTACCTCCCTGGACTATATGCAGAGAGATATGATTGAGCTGTCAGAGAATGTGTCGCAGGCAGGTATGACCCTAGCCCTAAGCAGCATCCTGCCTTCACTAAGAATTATACCACAATACCAACAAAAAATAATTAACTTCAACAATTGCCTTAGTTTTTGGTGTCATTCCAAGGGGATCCAGTATTTGTCTGCCTGGGATGACATGGTTGACAGACCTCAATGCTTTGCCAGAGATGGCCTCCACTTGTCACCCCTGGGATTCAGGATTCTGGTCAAGGCTCTTGACACCCCCATTGTCCATTTTTTAGGCAATGTCCAACAGACAAATCTTCCAACATAAAAGATCTGTCAAAAAGTAAATTAAAAGTCATGCAGCATTAGGAGCCTTAACCGTTAAATGCACTCACTGGAGGCTCTCCAAGCACTGGAAGATGATGACATCTGTGCAGTCACAGAAACTTGGTTCAAGGCTGCTGACAGCACCCCTGCCTTACCAGGCTATACCTCATTTCACACATTATGACCCCAAAATGAGGTTGGGAAGACTAAGGGTGGTGGAGTTTCTATTTTCATTAAAGACAAGCACACCTCCAGGCTGGTTTGCCAGCATGATGCACTAGAACTTCTCCAGGTGCAACTGACAATTGGAAAGACACCCATCCAAGTTATACCAGCTGTAGACACACCTCCCTGACTCAGAACAGCCACTCTCCTACCTGGACCTACTTGAGTCCATCACGGTACCCCCTAACACCCTGATCCTTGGGGACTTCAACTACCCCACCATAAACTTGGTGAACTATTCCTGCTCTAATGCACTCACCCAATGATTCCTTGATTTCATCAATACTGATATGCTAGACCAGCTTGTCTCATCCCCCCTAAGGGGAGATAGCATTTTAGACTCGGTTCTCACCAATGTGGGTAAGTGCTGCACCACCCCATAGTAAGTTCTTCGCTGGTGAGATCAGACCATCGGTCTGTTTCATTCAAAGTGTTTATCCCGTTCACCCCCCCCCCCCCTGTCGTAACCAGGCTAAAAAACTTCTCAAAATCTGACTGCAACCTTCTAAGGAAGGGTATCAGTAGCTTCACACCACCACCCCCCTCAGAAGATGCAGACAAATATGCTGAACAGTATGCCAGTGCAGTATACAAGCACCTGTACAACTGCATGGACTCAGCCATACCCAACAGAACTAAAACCTGCTCCTCAAGGAAACACAAACCTATCTGGTAGACAGCCTCTATCAACAGGCTTTGCAACAAAAAGAAGAAACTGCTGTCTAAGGGTAAAAAGGCACAAATTCCCAATTGGAGAAACGCCCTCCTTAGCCTCAACAAGCAAAATAGATCACTAGTGAATACCTCCAAAGCCAATTATGAAATGAAACTAGCCTCTAAAACAAAGGCTAACCACAAAGCCTTTTTCAGTTATGTCAGGAAACCTCCATGGCAAACCCCAGGTTTGTTCCAAATTAGTTCTTAATGGTGCCACTTACACTGATCCTGTTGACTTAGCCAACCTGCTGGCAGATAGGTTCAGCACAAACTACACCCCCCTATCCCCCCTAAAGGCCCATTCAAACCCTAATACTTGCCCCGTGCCTCACATCTCCGTAGATCAAGTGTTAAAGGCCCTATCCAAGGCAAAGAACACAGCTTTCATGGGACCTGATAGTATCCCAGGTTGTATTCTGCAACATCTCCATCAAGAACTAGCCTCACCATTGAACACCCTTTTCAACCATAGCCTAAGTACAGGCTTCATTCCAGCAGAATGGAGAACTGCCATTGTCATCCCTTTGCACAAAGGTGGTGCCACTACTGACCCTGGTAACTATTGCCCCATTAGCTTGACAAGTCTGATTTGTAAGGCCATGAAGTATTATTATGGACCTCATAAACAAGGACATAGGCAATCTTCAAGCACTTGACCCCACCCAGTTCAGATTTGTCAAGGCAGATCTTGCCTGTTGAACCTGGTTGACTTTTTTGAGACCATCACCAAGGCACTGGATGAGGGAAAGTCAGTGCACACAGCTTACCTTGACTTGGCCAATGCATTTGACACAATCCCCTACTCGAACATCATCGAAAAGCTAACAGAACTTGGTGTAAATCCCTATCTCATCAGGTGGGTGGCCAACTGGCTCACTGATAGGACCCACAAGGTCAAAATAGGTGCCACTACCTCTGATAGCAGACCTGTCACTAGTGGTGTCCCCAGGGATCTCTCCTGGGACCCCTATTGTTTGGCATCTACTTCTCAGAGGTCCAGGCAAAGACAAAAGGCCTGTGGCCGACCAAGTTTGCAAATAACTGTAAGTTGGATGCTGTCATTGACTTCCCAAATGATGTTAACATACTTCAAGAGGGTCTCACAGCAACAAATGACTGGTGCCAAAGTCATGGCCATAAGTTAACTGCAAAACAATGCATTATCATAAAATCTGGCAAAAACACAGCCCCTACTGATTACCACATTAGTCGCAACCCCCAAATCACACAACCTGTGGTGTGAAACCTGGGTACCCAAGTTGACAACAATCTCACATTTGACTATCGTGTAGCAGAAGTGTTCAGAAAAGCCTTTTACTTGATTCATCTCATAAGTAAAGGGATTGCATCCAGAAAAAAAGGAGGTTATTACCTCTCTGTACTCCTCCCTTATTAGGCCAATAATTGAGTACAACATACAATTTGGTATGTACCTCTCCAAACACCTGCACCAACTGGAAAAGCCACAGAAATACCTTGCAAAGAGAATCCATGGCCTCCAACACTTGTCCTATGTGGACAGGCTCAAATCACTATCACTCTACTCTGTATCGTACAGTTTGCTCAAATGTGACCTGTGTCTCACCTACAAGGCAATCTCAGACCCTGCTCTACTAGAGATGCTCCATATCCATAAGTCTAACTCCTCACATAGTACCCAATCGAAAGGCACTCCTCACGTAGTACTGATCAAAAGGCTTAAATCTAATATGTGACATTAACAAAACCTGCTGGAGAGACAGGTTTGTCTCCCAGAGACTGCCCCATCTCTGGAATAGACTCCCCATACATGTCAAGCAAAGTACATCACTGACCATCTTCAAGCACAACCTTGATGAGTGAATGGGCAAGCACAAATTTGTCCCAGGGGTTCCACCTCTGTCCCACATTGACAGGGGTGACAGGTGCTGATTGTGGTTTCTTTTATGGGGATAAACTCTTGACTAGGCATGTAAGGGCCCCAGGGGCATTAGCCTAGTAATTTCCTATGATCCTATGATCCTGTGAAAAGTATCTCCAAACAACAGAGGCCCCAAGATCGATCCCTGGGGTACACCGCTCATTATAGGTCTACTGCTTGAGGTGGCTTCCCCTATTTTGACTAGGTGTGTTCTATCAGTGAGCCAGTTTTCTACTCATCTAGTAACATACAGATTGATGTCTAGTTGAGAGAGTTTATCTATTATACCCGAGTGGGGAATAGTATCAAAGGTTTTGGTCAGGTCAAGGTAGGCGGTGTGCACCATCTTCCCCTCATCCATGGCTTTGGGAACTCTCAAAGAAGTCAACCAAATTTAACAGGCATTACCTCCCCTTGACAAAATCAAACTGTATGGGATTGAGTGTTTGGAGGTTGCCAATGTCCTTGTCAAAGAGGTCCATGATAATCCTTTCCATGGGCTTGCAGATCAGGTTAGTTATTCTGATGGGTCTATAATTTCCTGGATTGGTGGATGCTCCACCTTTGTGCTAAGGGATGACAGTGGCTGTCCTCCAATCAGCTGAGATGAAGCCAGTACTCAGGCTTTGGTTGAACAGGGTGCCTAATGGTGCTGCAAGTTCCTCCCTGAGTTCATGTAGGATGCAGCCTAGGATGTTATCAGGTCCCATGGAGGCTGTATTTTTTGGCTTTGAAAGGGCAATGATGACTTGCTCCCTAGAGATAAGGGGAGGGGGTCAGTACTGGGATATCCTGAGTTACTGATGCTTTCAGATAGAGGGGTGAAGTTTTCACTGAAACTGTCTGCCAGCAGGTTGGCTATATCTATGGTGTTTGTGTATGTGGTGTCCTCGACCACCAGTTCTGAACACATCTGAGTGCTTCCTTTGAGATTGTGGACATATGTGAAGAAGGCCTTATGATTGTCTTTAGTAGATGTGGCCAGTTTGGACTCTAACTTTCCTTTGGAGGATTTCACTAGTGCTCTTATTTGCTTGTTCAGGCTAAGGAGAGATTGCTTCCAATTAGGCACCTGCTCCTTCTTGATCCTGGACAGCAATGTTTTCCTTTTATTATATAGTTTATTTATTGCAGATGTCCACCAGACAGGTTTACTCTTCCTTGAGGAGGAGGATTTTGTCCTGTCAGGTATTCCTGATTCCATGCATCTATATAAATGCTCATATAGTACTTTGGTGTAGGTTTGGACATATGTACCAGTTCCTATGGCAGGGGTGGGGGCTGTCATACTGCTTATACCTTCAATCAGGAGGCTGTAATCAGCTTTGTAGACATTTTTTTGTTTGACTCTATCTGGGGCAGGGTCAGGGGAGATGGTGACTTTGAATATGACTGCTTTGGGGTCGGATATTACTAGGGAAGATGACACTGTAAGGCTGCTGCAGTAGTTACTCATGTTGGTTAATACCAAGTCCAAGATATTATCACCTCTTGTGGGGGTGTCGGCCAGCTCATCCAAGGCATTTGCACTGACAAAATCAAGGAATCTCTGGGCATTTGTGTTTTGGCATGAGTAGTTCTTCCAATCTATGGTTGGATAGTTAAAGTCACCCAGGTTCAGGGTAAAGGGTTGAATCTTGATAGATTCGAAGAGGTCCAGATAAGTGGAGTGGGCATCTTGAGTCAAAGTTAAGACCTGTAGCTAGGTATGATTTGAATAGGGGGCTTGTCAATGGTTACCTGCACCTGGAATGTCTCCTGTGCATCATACTGTTTGACTAGCCTGGAGGTGTGTATGTCTTTTATATATATTGAAACTCCACCTCATTTTGCTTTGCTGCTCATGGTTTGGGGTCTGAATGTATGATAGGATGAGTAACCTAGTATGGCTGTGGTGCTCTCCGCATCTTTGAACCGGGTTTCTGTGACTGCACAAATGTCAGCATCTCCCAGGGTTAGGAATTTGTGCAATGACTGCAGTTTCATGTTTAGACTCCTAGTGTTTAGCAGGAAGACCTTGAATTTGCGTTTTGATGAAATTTTCATGTTGGTAGTTCTGATCTCATGGCAATGCCTAAAAAAGGCACTATGGGGAAGGCAAGAGCCTTTGCCAGAAGCCTAAAGCTCAAGGCAGACAGATGCAGGCCATCTCTAGCAAAGCATCATGGTCTGTTGATCATGTCTTCCCAGGCTGCAGGTACTGGATCCCCTTGGAATGGCATGAGAAACTAAGTCAATTGTTAAAGTCAATCATTTTCTGTTTGTATTGAGGCATCATTCTGGGTGATGGTGGAAAACTGCTTAAGGCAAAGAACATACCTGTCTGTGACACATATTCAGTGAGCTCAATCATGTTTCTCTTCATATAGTCCAGGAAGGTATGTCTCAAGTCATTCACACCAACATAGACTATGACAGAGTCATAACAGTACCTGTTGTTTTGAGATTTGAGTGCATGGGTGATATGGTGGATTCTAGCAATTGACAAACTAACCGTGACTTACTCCTTATCCAGCCTGGTGAGGGGCACATCTGTGCAGTAGTGTAGCTAGACTCTGTGCCACCCGGGCTGTTTTTGAGTTTCCCACCCCCCCTCACAAAATCAAGGTCAAATGGGGCACCCCCATACTCAGCCCTCCCCCTCACAGCCATTCCAGTATCCCATTACTTGGCTATTTCTCCCATTTATCATAAACACTCTGATGTGCATACTGTTTTATGCTTTACTTCTACAATGATTATTTGGATTTCATTTAAAACCTTTATTTTAAAATTTATAGCACAGACATTGATAGACATCTGCTAAACAAAGGAGTACAGCCTCACAATGAAAACAGACTTAGCATTAAAACTTCTTTGCCCTTGAACCTCACATTAATTGAAACTCACATTCAAAGAAAATGCATCTGGTCAGTGGCGGATAAAGTTTTCAAGGGGCCTATGATTTGAAAACAGCCCAAAGGTAGACATATTTAGGACCATGCAAACATACATGTGTTCTTTGATTCACCTCCCTGATTGTATTAAGTTATATCACACAAGTGCTACTAAGGGAAAATTTGTAGCTATTATACCTCTCAATGGGTTAACAACAGTGCAACTATGGTGAGTGATGTACAAACAAGCCCAAACCAGCTCAAACATGGCATTTAAATACCACAAAAAAATAGAAGATTCTAGTAACACAGAAATCTAGCCTCTTTGCCTGGAAATGTGCTAAAGACGAGGGACTACACTATTGGGATACAGCTATATCTAAGAGAATTCCCAAACTTGTCAAGTATTCAAGAAGTTTGAATTTGATATATTAGATATAGTTCATCCTAATGCAAGGGGAGGTTTTTGCGAAAACTGGCTAGAGTACAGGGAACTGCTTTGGCAGGTTAAACTGGATGCTACTGTCAAACCAGGGTTAAATGAACACATATCAATACAGCGTGTACTTAAAACAAGAACTGCAAAGCTTTTATTCTATAAATCATGTTTTTTTGGTGAAGTATTTGTTTTTAATTGTTGCACAGAATGCTTCTCATTGGATTGTTTCAGTCTTCTATGGTTGATGCTTTTTATAATACACACATATATATATATATATATATATATATATATATATATATATATATATATATATAATACATATCTTTAACAGTTTTTTATGTTTGGGGATGAATGAGTTAAACGTTGGATGAGTGTTCATTTTAAACTGTTGGACTACCAATTAACATCAGGTAATTACGTTTAAGGATAGGAGTATATAAATTGCAGTAATTTTACTGATTAATTGTTCTGAAGAAGTCCAATGTATTTTGGATGAAAGCACTCAACGGTTACTTCTTGATGCTATTAAATTACATTTTGTATGCATATAAGAATTTTCTGACTGAGTGATTTCACTGGTTTCAGGCCTAGACTATATCGACCCTGTACTGTTTATTGCATACAAACATTCTTAAAATAAGTTGCACAGAGTATGCTCTGCACTCCGAAGGACCCAGCGTTTAAAAATAATACAGTCTTACTGCCTATCATTGCTATTAATTGTACTGGTATGTATTAACTGTACTGGTATGTTGCATAGTGCACCTCGGTGAGTCTGCTTTTAGGAATAAATGCAAGAAGCATACCTCTCAACTGTCCCTGATTCTCACTCAAAATTTAGCACTGTCCTTCTTAATCCCACTTAAAACAGTTGACTTTTGGAGGAAATGTGGTGAATTGCATATAATGAATAATGGCAATGATTAAGAGTTATAGACTTCTTTACACCAGTAAAGGTATACTACTCCATATGCTCTGATTTTGTCAACGTCTCAAGTTAATAGCACTAATATTTTAAAAGCACCCCTGATTTTCTCTGCAGTTGTCCATGATTCTGTTGAAATTTGTCCCTGATTGGTTGAAGGAAGGTAAAAAAAAATCTCATCATGTATAAAAACTTTGAAACAGTAATAATTTATATGAATGTCATGAATAGCAAAATAAGGCTCTCTGCACTGAAGGAATTCTTAAAATTGTGCGAGATACTTGAAAGGAAAAGAGAAATGCTGGAATTTCATGTAATAGCAAAATGTGTCCAGTAGAGGACACTGCTGTTCCCTTTTTAAAAGATTGAATTTTTTAGCCAGGGTGAAAAAAAAATCTTGATCAGGACTCTTCCTGAAAAAAAAATATTTTTATGTAGAAATCATAATGTCAAACTAATTATGAGCTTAACTACCATATTTGCCAGTCACATGAAAAAGTGTTCCTTCAGCCGTATTTTACAATTGATTTAGCTGATGTTTTCATTGTCACATTATCTCTAATCTCATACCTTCACACCATGTTCAGTCTTCCGTGTGTATTGTTTTGCTGTACTTCATATGAGCAATGTAGGAATTTAGGAAACACAACTTGCTTTTCATCTGACAGATGGTGGAACACTGTTTTTCTGAGCATGGAACAGTAGAAAGAAACATATACACTGCTCTACTCTGTATAAAATATATCCTAACTGCATACTTAGGATCATAGGACGTTACTTGGCTCTATTGGCCCTGAGGCCCTTACAAACCTAGCCAAGAACTTTGCCCATGTTCTGACAAGGCAGCACCAGATGCCCCTGTCCAGCAGGGACACAGGTGGAATCCCAGTGGTGTATTTTCTATTCCCCATCCAGTTATTCTGGTTGCGCTTAAAAGGGTTAATGAGGTACAGCAACCCCCTAAGCCCACAACCTGTGGTGAGAGACCTGGGTACTCAGGTTGACAACAGTCTCACCTTCGACCATCATGTGATGGCTGTGGTCAGAAAAGCCTTTTACTTGGTTCATCTCATAAGTAAAGGGATTGCATCCAGAAAAAAGGAGGTTATTACTTCTCTGTACTCCTCCCTTATTAGACCTATAATTGAGTATAATGCCTCGTTGGTATGTACCTCTCCAAACACCTGCAGCAACTGGAAAGGCCACAGAAATACCTCACAAAGAGAATCCATGGCCTCCAACACCTATCCTATGCAGACAGGCCTAAATCACTATCAGTCTACTTGGTATCATACAGATTGCTCAGAGGTGATCTGAGTCTCGCCTATAAAGCACTGTCAGACCCTGGCCTACTGGAGATGCTCCATATCCGTAAGTCTAACTCTTAGTGCATAAACAAAACCTGCTGGAGAGACAGGTTTGTCTCCCAGAGGCTGCCCCATCTCTGGACTGGACTTCCCATACATGTCAAACGGAGTACTTCACTGACCCTCTTCAAATTTAACCTTGATACATTTGTCCCAGGGGTTCCACCTTTATCCCTTATTGACAGGGGTGAAAGGTGCTGACTCTGGTTTCATTTTTGGGATGAGCTCTTGGCTAGGCTTGTAAGGGCCCAAGGGCCATCAGCCTAGTAATCTTCTATGATCCTGTGAGAGGGAGTCTATTACACAGAAGGGGAGTCTCTGGGATGCAAATCTGTCCCACCAATAAGTCCTATTGATGTCACAGACCAGGTTGAGGTCACGGTGCAGATTACTTGAGTGGAGCATGACTTGCGGATATGCGGCAGTCCCATCAAGGTGGGGTCTGAGATTGCTTTGTAAGCCAGACAGAGGTCACCTCTGAGGAGTCTGTATGAGACTGAGTGGAGGGGCAGGGCTGTTAGCCTATCTGTGTAGAGTAGATGTTTGAGGCCCTGGATACTCCTGGTGAGGAACCTCTGTGGTCTCTCCAGTCGCTGTATGCTTTGTAAGGTACATGCCAAAAAGGGCATTGTACTCAATAATGGGTCTTATAAGGAAAGAATACAGGGATGTTATAACCTCCTTGTCCCTGGATGAGATACCCTTACTGGTTTTGGCCTGCACCTCAGAAAAGTATATCCCAAACAACAGAGACCCCAAGACCGATCTCTGGGGTACACCGCTTGTTACAGGCCTACTGCTTGAGGTGGCTTCCCCTATTTTGACTAATTAGGTTCTATCAGTGAGCCAGTTTGTAACCCATCTGGTAACATGCAGATTGATGCCTAGTTGAGAGAGTTTATCTATTATAACTGAGTGGTAAAAGCAAAATGAAAACTCCAGCAAAGCTAAAACTTCCACTGAGTGACCTCCCAAACCTCTTGTATCAGAGGCACATGGGATATATGGAAATGATCCTTATGAACATCAGGTGTTTCAGCTAATTGGCGATTCTGAATGCCTGTGACTTGTTTTGTCATTTTAATGGACAATTTCAGGCCAATAAAGCCAAACCCCACACACTTGTGCTGTGCTGTTGAGGTCATAACAAGGCCAAAATATGCATATCCACAGCTAGTGGGGTTTGGCTTTATTGACCTGAAATTGTCCATTAAATGACGAAACAAGTCATGGGCATTCAGAATCACCAATTAGCTGAAACACCTGATGTTCATAAGGATCATTTGCATATATCCCTTGTGCCTCTGATACAAGAGGTTTGGGAGGTCACTCAGTGGAATTTCTGGCTTTGCTGGAGTTTTCATTTTGTTTTTACTGATTGTTTTTTCAGTGACCTTCTCACTTCTTGTTTTAGTTTGTTGTTTAGGATATTTCTGCAGTGACCCTAATGATAATGGACATCAGTTGGATATAACAGCCTTGTGTTTCTAATGCTTAGTCAAACACTCTGCTTGTGTTGTGCTGATGAGGTCATAACAAGGCCAAAATATACATAGCCACAGCTAGTGGGGTTTGGCTTTATTGGCCTGAAATTGTCCATTAAAATGATGAAACAAGTCATGAGCATTCAGAATCACCAATTAGCTGAAACACCTGATGCTCATAAGGACCATTTGCATATATCCCATGTGCCTCTTATACAAGAGGTTTGTGAGATCACTCTGTGGAAGTTCTAGCTTTGCTGGAGTTTTCATTTTGTTTTTACTGATTGGTTTTTCAGTGACCTTCTCAATTATTGTTTTAGATTATAACCGAGTGGGGAATAGTATCAAAGGCTTTGGCCAAGTCAAGGTAGGCAGTGTGCACTGTCTTCTTCTTGTCCATGGCTTTGGTGACTGTCTCAAAGAAGTTGACCAAATTTAATAGGCATACTTGCAAAATATAACTATGCAATAGGTTCAACTCCAGAGCATATACAAAAGGCAGTCAGTCAGTATGCCTTTATTACAACAACTGCATTACCCACTGACTGCTCTGAAGCACTGCCTCCTCCTAGTTGTATATTCTTGTACTGTACATAAATCAAGAGTTTTTGCAGTATAAATAATATGAACCAGGCTACAGGCACATTAGAATGATTCCTATGTTCACAAAATAGAACTGTTACTAAAAGTGACTACAGAAAGAAACATTTCAAATCTTATGTTTTTTATTTTTATTTTTTTTATTTTTTGTCAGGGTAGTGATGTTGTTTGAAACTACTTTAGTCTACTTAGTGAAAAGTGAGGGTTGTGGAAGGCAGTCTTTTACTAGAAAATAAAATGTCTCAGAAAAGCTCTTAGCAAATATGCTTAGTGGTGTTGAAGAACGGCAGAGAAAAATGTTTTTATTTTGGGGTTACTTGTGAAGTAAACTAGGCTATATATGGCTAATTTTTAAAATACTCAACTAGCATGTTTTGAAAGGTGAGAGGAAACTGGAACAACTAGAGGGAAAAAAATAACATATAACCAGTGACTATACTCTAATAGTTGTTGCAAAGGATCCTGGGATTTCAGAGATCATTCAAAACTACCTGCATGAGAGCACACAGCCACTGAGTAAACAAATATCTGTGTCGAAAAGAAGGAAGAAGACCCTGTTCTCAAATGAGGTGTCATCAGAGTTTAAGTGAAAAAAGAGATGATACAAGGATACACGGAAGGAGAAAGACAAAAGTCAATCCCAATTAAGAAAAAAGCAAAAATGAAATGTAGTCAGAAAAGTAAAAGCAAGGCCTAAGGAAAGGATTGAAAATTCCATTAAGGATGGAAATAAAGACAGGTAAAAGGTACAATACTAAAACGAAATAAAATAGGTTGGATGGAGATGGGTATAGAGAAACAGGATGCCTCAATAAATAATTAACATTCATAAAGGAAGATAAATGCAACAGGCAATCATATCCATAATTACAGATGCAACACAGGTCTTTCAGAGAAGAAATGTTTGAAATTAAAAGTTTTTAAAGCATCTTATAGTGGTGGAACTCACTAGACAATTTATTACAGAACTGAGGTGGGGCAACTAGTTAATCTTTTTAAAAAATCGTGGAAAGAGAGAAAAGGTCACAAAGGCTGAATCAGATGAAAAGACAGCAATAAGACAGATGTTGGAAGGATGCTTTGCCATTCTAGACATAGCTATATGTAAAATAATGGAGTCATTGCTACATAAAAGAATTTTAGGATGTCTAAAAAACAATACAGTAGATGACTCGTAGAAATATGGATTCATAATATCAAGATTAACCAAACAGATCTAACAGAGTGTATTGAGTGAGTTATTGGGTATTAACTTACAAAGACACCTACTTATACTGTATCAAGACATTCGGCATGATAATATACAAAAGAATAGCAAACAAATTTGAAAGATTCAGTGTTTATCACTAATTCATTAACAGGACCAAATGGTGTACCACAGGAGGTTAGCAACAAGACTTATCCTTTCTCATTACAAACTGTCTTTAAATGATTTTTACCTTTTTGCTGATACCACAAATGCATATTAAAGAACTGAGGCATAACACAGTATAAAGGGATAAGGAGAGACTTGGAAGACTGAGATAAAATCTGAGATGATAGCTGAACTTCACTATAAACATTGTAAAGTAAAATATCTAGGTAGCAATGGCTGAGGGGATGTGTACATAAGTGCATGGGAAGCAGCAGCAACAAGTGAGGAGAGGTACCCATTTCAGATTATGTGAATATAAGCCCGGTGATATGGCAATGCAGCAAAGCATGCTGGTAGAAAGCTGGGATCTTATGGAATGGGTATATCCAAAAGAAAATTAATAGGAAGGTTTGGTGGCTGAGTGGTAGGATCGCTGCCTCACAACTCCAGGGTTTAATCTTACCTTCTGCCCACTATTCTGAAAAGGGTTCATGGACCAACCTACCATCAAAATTAACAAAAGACATATAAATACGTAACAATAAAAAGGGTTGCCTTTCTGTATAAACAGTTGGTGAATCCTAAAGTGCTGAGTACATCCTTGTTGATCTTATCTTTTAACAA